>NC_137055.1:36664286-36669286 GCF_032717465.1 Coenobita brevimanus
GTGTTGAAATTCATACCCTCTGCTCAATTTAAATTCACCTACAACGTTAGAATATGGTGCTAATCACGAAGAAGTGCTGTGGACAGGATGGAAAGCCCTAGTACTGCCTTTTCCTGCCAGTGAAGTACGGGAAATAACCAGGGACAGGACGAAAATCTACTCCATATGAATGTGAACGAGATATAATGGGACGGTAACTTGCTGCCAGTGTGGAGGAGGTAGGGCTAGAGGGAGTATAGCTGTGGTAGAAGCTGCGGTAGAGGAAATATAGGAGTGGTAGTGGTAGAAGAAATAAGCGGTAGTAGAAGAAGTGGACATACAGAAGTGGTAGACGGAGAGGAATTAATGTCAGTGGCACACGTAGAGGAATATACAAATGGGAGAGGTACAGGTAGAGGAAATATAGAAGTACTGGTAGTGAAAGTAGAGGAAATCTAACGTGGTGGAGGTAGAGGAACTAGAGCATTGGTAGATAAAGTGGTACAGACATTACAGCTGTGGTAGATGTAGACGTAGACTCGCTGTACCACGTACCTGTTGCCAGTGTAGGGGTGGTAGTGGCACGGCGAGGGTGGCGGCGAGGGCGGCCTGGAGGGCGGGCAGGGCCACACCGTAGCAGAGGGCCAGGGGCGTGGACACAGGAGTGAGGGCGTACACGACGAAGGCAACGAAAGTGACGTGCCACACCCCCTGAGCGGCAGTGGGTAGCGCCTGCCAGCCCACCCAGGCCCAGGAGGGAGGCAGGGGCAGCGTGAGCACCACCAGCACCCCGCCCAGCCCCAGCAGCAGGTAGCAGGACGGGAGCAGGTAGGAGTGGCGCATCATCCTGGAGTTCAGCAGGACCAGGAGAGCGGCAAGGGCCAGGGCGAGTAAGAGCAGTGTGATGGGAGCAGGTGCGGCGGCCTGCGCATACGACACATGCAGCGCCGCCAGCAGTAGTGACAGCAGCAGCAGGAGGCCAGCCGCGGCGGCCACACTGGCCTGCTGCAGCTTGAGTGTGTATCGCCTAAACAGTTCCTCGAGCTCGTCATTCTCGAAGCGGTGTTTGTGGCAGAGCCGCGAGAATGCCACCTTACGGTGTGGCGTCATGGCCGTCACACTGTGGTCCATCCTGCCCCTCACCTCACACCCGCACCCGCACCCGCACCCGCACCCAGCAGCCCACCCCGCGCCGCCCTCCCCACCCCACCATCACCTGAAACAAAAAAGATACGTATATTAGTACATCTTATATTAGGCAAAATAACCATATTAGTCACAACACAACTAACACATTACACCAGCACCAGCATCCACCCCACCACCACCACCGATAAAACAACACAAACTACAACACAACACATACATTCCCTCCATCCCTACCCCCCCTCTCTCTCTCTTTAACACACACACACACACACACACACACACACACACACACGACGTACCTACTCCACAGACCCACGCCTCATCCCACTCATAACACACAAGGGACAAGCACTCCTAGTCAGACTCTTCACCTTTCAGTAACTAATTTTGGCTTAAAGTTAGGTGATTCTAAACTGATTTCCATTTTAACATTACTTAAACAAATCTAGGAAGTTATTTCAAGTCCTAAATAATTCTGACTTTGGCCATAAATGATTCTAATTTAGTCTAACTTGGTCTAACTCAAATCTATGTCTTACCTAATCTTAATCTATTTTACTTATACTAAAGGTAATCTATGTTTTTCTAACCTAGTACATCTTCCTAACTCATCCTTATCTACCCTACCCTACCATCCTCCATCCTACCATTCCCTGCCTTAACCTACCATTCTCAGTCCTACCATACCCTACCGTTATCAATCCTACCATTCCCTACCTTAACCTACTATTCTTCATCCAACCATACCGTATCCTAACCTACCCTACCCTATCTTACCATTTTCAGTCCTACCCTACCCTACCATTCTCTCTCTCTCTCTCTCTCTCTCTCTCTCTCTCTCTCTCTCTCTCTCTCTCCCTCCCTCTCTCTCTCTCTCTCTCTCTCTCTCTCTCTCTCTCTCTCTCCCTCTCTCTCTCTCTCTCTCCCTCCAACCCTACCATACCCAATTGAAACGAAGCCCAAAGTAATCTAACTTAAAGAGGAGAGAGAGAGGTGAATGAGGGGAGGAGGGAGAGAAAGAGGGAATGGGGAGGAGCTAGAAGGGGAGAGAGAGAGAGTAAAGGTCTCCTACAACACTCCACTTGGGTTAATTGTGTCACTAATTACTGTGTTCCTAAAACCCAACTCCCACACACCCTTCCTCTCTCTCTCTCTCTCTCTCTCTCTCTCTCTACCTCACCTCTTGTCCCTCCTTTCCTCTCCT
This sequence comes from Coenobita brevimanus, assembly GCF_032717465.1. Taxonomy (NCBI): domain Eukaryota; kingdom Metazoa; phylum Arthropoda; class Malacostraca; order Decapoda; family Coenobitidae; genus Coenobita; species Coenobita brevimanus. The sequence goes on from NC_137055.1 coordinate 36,666,619, forward strand.
CACCTCCCTTTCTAACTAACCTTGCTCCCTTTCTCCCCTCTTCTCTCATCTCCCCTCCTTTTCTCCACTCTCCCCTCCTCCCCCCTTCTCTCCTCTCCCATCCACTTCACGCCCAACCCCTCCCCCCTCCTTTTCTCCCCTCCTCTCTCCTCCACTCTCTCATCCTAGCCTCTCCCCTCCCAATTTCTCGTCTTCTCCATTCCTTTCTCGTTTTTTCCCCTTCTCTCACCTCTTCTTTGCTCTCCCTTCCTCATTTCTCCTTTCTTCTCCTCTTCATTCTTCCTCTCCTCTCCCCTCCTCTTCTCTCCTCTCTGCCTAGCCTCACAAATACAACCTACCCTACCCTATATCAAACCACCTCAAGAAGATGACTCGGTGTGTTATTAATTCCTCTCCTTTGTACTCTCCTCTCCCCTCCTCTCTCCTTCACTCCCCTCCTCTTGTTCTCAGTGACCCCTTCTCTCTATCTCTCCCTCTCTCCCTCTCTCTCCTCCTCCTCTCCTGACCCTTTTCATCTCTCGTCTTCATCATCCTATCTCACAGTCTTATACCCTTTTTATTCCAATTTCTCTCTCTCTCTCTCTCTCTCTCTCATCTGTTCTTCTCTTCTTTCCCTCTTGTCTTCCCTTTTTTCCTCCCTCCTCTTCCTCTTCTCTCACTGTCTTGTACTCTTCTTAGTCCAATTTTTTTTTTTTCTCTCTCTCTCTCTCTCTCTCTCTCTCTCTCTGTAGGGGGGGGGATTCTGCTTTGCCACCCCGTACTTAAACTTCCGCAATTAGAAACTAAGTCTGGCTATTACGACCAAACCACCACCAAGAAACCGCTACGTCTGTGTGCTCTGTGTATCCATTTATTTTTATTACTTTAATTTTTTTATTATATTATTTCTAATTATTTTAAGCCTTTCTTTTGATGTTTCTAACCTTTCCATGCGCTCTTCTCTCTCTCTCTCTCTCTCTCTCTCTCTCCATCATTTTCTTTCCTAGCGATTTTCACCTATCAATATTCTACTCTCTCTCTCTCTCTCTCTCTCTCTCTCTCTCTCTCTCCCCCACGATTTTTCTTCATAACTATTTTCACCTTTCCATATTCTACTCTCTCTCCCTCTCTCTCTCTCTCTCTCTCTCAAGCAGCCCCGAAGCCACTACCAAGATGAGTTCAATTCCCCTGTTCATTAAGAAGCTGGCCTGGGGGAGGGAAAAAGGGGGAGGGGGGAGGAAAAGGGTGCGAGGGGGGAGGAAAAAGAAGAGGAAGGAGAAGGAAAAGGGGGAAGGAAGGAGGAAAAGGGGGAAGGGAGGAGGAAAAATGGGGGAAGAGGAGGGAAAAGGGGAAAGAGGGAGGGAGTGGGGAGAGAAGTGGAGGGAGTCAGTAAAGGGGGAGGGAGGAAGGAAGGGAGGGAGTGGGGAGAGAAGTGGAGGGAGTCAGTGAAGGGGGGGAGGGAGGGGGGGAGGGAGGGAGGGAGGAATGGAAGGAAAGGAAGAGGCGACAGTAAAACAAAAAGAGAAGGAGAGGGAGGCAAAAGAAGAGGGATGAGAAGAGAGAGAGAGAGAGAGGGAGGGAAAAAACTGAGGAAGGTAGGAAAAGAGGAAGGAAAGAAGGAGGGAAGGAGAAAAAGGAGAGAGGGAGGGAAGGGAAGGGAAAGAAATGGAGAGAGAAAAAAAAAAGGAGAGCGTAAACTTAGGAAGAAATTGAGTTAAAGAAGAAGAGAGGAACAGGAATGGAAGTGAGAGAGAGAGAGAGAGAGAGAGAGAGAGAGAGAGAGAGAGAGAGAAACAAGTAAATAAAGGCACTTGTAGCTGTGAATTTGATTGTGGTAGTTGTAGTGATGGTTGTGAGTGGTAGCTGTGGTAGTGACTATGGTAGTTGTGGTGATGGCTCTGATTGTGGTAGTGATTGTGAACGTGGTATTGTTGGTAATGGTTGTAACTGTGGTAGCCGTGGTAGTGATTGTGATTGTGGTAGTTGTGGTAGTGATTGTGATAGCTGTGGTAGTGACTGTGATAGCTTTGGGAGTGGCTGTAATTGTGGTGTGGTAGTGATTGTGAATGTGGTAGTTGTGGTGATTGCTGTGATTGATGTAGATGTGGTGATTGTTGTGACTGATGTAGCTGTGGGAGTGGTTGTGATTGTGGTAGCTGTGGTAGTGACTGTGATTATTGTAGTGACTGTGCTTGTGGTAGGTGTGGTGATGGCTGTGGCTGAGGTAGCTGTGGGAGTGGTTGTGACTGTGGTAGCTGTGGTTGTGGTGGTGGTGGTTGTGATTGTGCTTGTGGTAGGTGTGATGATGGCTGTGACTGAGGTAGCTGTAGGAGTGGTTGTGACTGTGGTAGCTGTGGTTGTGGTGGTGGTGGTTGTGATTGTGGTAGTTGTGGTAGCATCATCAAAGAGGCTCCTTCAACCTCTAGGCTCCCAAGATTGAATTTCAATAACTTTTGTTTTTGCCCTTTCCTGGGGGGAGGGGAGGGGAGGGCGGAAAGCAGGAGAGGAGAGGAGGGTGAGAGGGAGGAGAAAGGGAAGGAGAAGGGGAGACGGAGAGGAGGGAGGGGGAAGGGGAGGGGGGAGAAATGGGAGATGGGAGCAGGGGAGAAAGTTGAGAAGTTTGAGGATAGGCAGGACACAAAAGTTGATATGGATAGATAGATCGATAGACAGATAGATAGATAGATAG
>NC_137055.1:36674286-36679286 GCF_032717465.1 Coenobita brevimanus
ACCTAGAGACCCTACAACTAGCAAATGCATTACTTTTGACTATATTACTACTATCATCACTACTATCATTACCATCACCACTATCATCACTACTGTCATTACCACCACCACTATCATCACTACTATCATTACCATCACCACTACTATCACTACCATCACTACTATCATCACTATCTTTACCATCACCACTATCATCACTACTATCATTACCATCACCACTATCATCACTACAAATACATCATCACCATCCCTCCCACAAAAATCATATACTGTAACTTTAACTCATTATAATTTTCCAGATTATCATGTCTATAATCCATCAAATTAGCCGGAACTGGTTTAATATAACTCAGAATAATTGCTGAGAATAATCCCGCAAATTAACCCTGTGTGTGTGTGTGTGTGTGTGTGTGTGTGTGTGTGTGTGTGTGTGTGTGTGTGTGTGTGTGTGTGTGTGTGTGTGTGTGTGTGAAATCACGAAATGACATCAATATCTGATCTGGGGGAGGGTAATTGGGCTGAGAGAAAGAGAGAGAGAGAGAGAGAGAGGATTTCACCCTAGTCGAATTCATTTCACTTCTATCAAAACACACACACACACACACACACACACACACACACACACACACACACACACACACACACACATTCAGTATCACTCATGCATATTTCAGCCTCTCACTTCCCCTTCTCTCACACACATATTCATATTCTCTCCACTGCATATTCCTCTCCCTCCCTCCCTCCCTCCCTCCCTCCCTCTCTCTCTCTCTCTCTCTCTCTCTCTCTCTCAGGTGAATCAGGGGATAATACCAGCGATCAATAACAGATGTACCGTCCACCTCCATCATCCTTCACACCTGCCATACCACATCTAAACTACACCACCACCACAACCACACCCAAACCGCCACACCTACACCACCACCACACCCACACCACCATACGCACATCACCACACCTACACCACCACCATCACCACCACACCTACATCATCACACCAACTCCATCGTAACGGCACTATCAAAACTTTCTTACTTTTCACCCCTATTTCGGTACATCTTGATAACACGCACTCAAAAGCACACACACACACACACACACACACACACACACACACACACACACACACACACTGAAGCAGTCTGCTGATTACCTCATCCCACACATGGCCAAACAAACATAAAAAATACCGAAGAACACACACACACACACACACAACACACACACACACACACACACACATTTTTAAACATATCTCTTTCACACAACGTTAGTCTCACATAAATGCAGAACCACTTCATATTCAGGACACTTGCGCATATTACAGACACTCACACACACACACACACACACACACACACACACACACACACACACACACACACACACACACACACACACACACACACACGTAAAGGAAGACATTTTCAATACAACACATTAAAACAACATTATTTTTAATTACTCTCTGATGGGCAATGAATAATCTTCGACGTAATAATTGATGATAGTAATAATAACAAATAATAATAATAATAATAATAATAACGAAGAGGAGGAGGAGGAGGAGGAGTAGATCAAGATGGAAAAAAAAGGACAAGAAGAATGATGTTGATGCTCATAAGTCTATGTAGGGAAACTGAAGACAAAACTACATCAAGTGAGTGGACGGTGAGCTCCCGCACCTACCACAGAAAAATGAACCAAATGAACAATAACGAGAGAGAGAGAGAGAGAGAGAGAGAGAGAGAGAGAGAGAGAGAGAGAGAGATGAGGTCAGGGGGTGATGTCATACCCCTCGTGGTGGCACAGAATGTGATGGGTTATGCAGGCTTGCTTTCTCTCTCTCTCTCTCTCTCTCTCTCTCTCTCTCTCTCTCTCTCTCTAACACATTGCCAAGCTAATTCTCATAACAACTCTCTCTCTCTCTCTCTCTCTCTAACACATTGCCAAGCTATTTCCCATTACAACTCTCTCTTTCTCTCTCTCTCTCTCTCTCTCTCTCTCTCATCAGCGCCCTTATCTACGGGTCAACTCTGCCACCTTCCTCCCCTTCCTTTCAGCACAGGCAACTGCATCCTCACGCCTCATTTGCATACCCTAATTGGAACAGAGTAATTAGATCAATGAGTCTCCTTGGTTACTAGACTGAGAGTGAGATAATGATGGTTGGTTGGGCCTGGCTCGTGATTCTCTCTCTCTCTCTCTCTCTCTCTGCTATGATGCAGAAATGCGTCTCCTTGGTTATTAGTTAAAGCGACCCTCCAATTTACACTTGGCCATTAACTAAGCTGTACATGGGCTATCATCCACTCTATCTATCTATCTATCTATCTCTCACTCTATCTATATATTTATCAATACCAAGGCACCAGTCCTGAATGAGACGGCCTGAGCATGTATTCGATATGGGCTGTGGGTATGTGTGCCAAAGTGGTGACATGAACAGCTGAGTGGGATGGAGGAGGACCGCACGGCCATATGGAAAGGGTTATCAAGTCTATGTTCAGAGTCGGACACACACACACACACACACACACACACACACACACACACACACACACACACACACACACACACACACACACACACACACACACACACACACACACACACACACACACACACACATATCCAATCATACACTGACTCACCCACTCCCTCAATCCCACATCTACTCAAACATCTACTCAAACATCCACACACCCACCCAAACATCCACTCATCCACTTTAACATCCACTCACACACCCACACCATCATTAAAACCAACACACTTTTAAACGATAAACATATTTTTTTCCTCACTCCTCTGCTCACCCTCGCTCTCTCTCTCTCTCTCTCTCTCTCTCTCTCTCTCTTCAACACTGCCTCCCACTCAGTCTCCACATCCTCCACCCAATTCATTCATCCACCCTCCTCTCGATTCCACTCTCGCTCCATCGCCAAACTGATACGGAGAGAGAGAGAGAGAGAGAGAGAGAGAGAGAGAGAGAGAGCACCTTGTTGCAAACCTCCCCCTTGCAACTTGAATCAACTGCATGTTCTCAAGTTGGTTCTGTTCCCTCTTTGTTATAGGCTGTGTGTGTGTGTGTGTGTGTGTGTGTGTGTGTGTGTGTGTGTGTGTGTGTGTGTGTGATGTTAATTACGATACAATACATATAGATAAATCTTTCCCTTCCTCACACATATCCATTCTCTCTCTCTCCCTCTCTCTCTCTCTCTCTCTCTCTCTCTCTCTCTCTCTCTCTCTCTCTCTCTCTCTCTCTCTCTCTCTCTCTCTCTCTCTCTGATAACCAGCAAACGCACCGCCCGATAAAGCCTTCCTTGCACAACCACAACATAAGATTAATATTGTTTTATCAGCGTGGTTTTCTTGAGCTGTGATAAGGATGAGAAAGAGAGAGAGAGAGAGAGAGAAACTGATGTGGAAGGATATACCGTGGAATGGAATAGAAATCATAACACGAAGGAAGGAACGAAGGAAAGAATGAAGGAAAGAATGAATGAATGAATGAATGACGGAAGGAAGAAAAGAATGAATGAATGAATGAATGAATGAACGAATGAAGGAAGGAAGGAAAGAAAATGAAGGAAGGAAGAATGGAATGAACAAAGGAAGGAAGGAAGGACGGAAGGAAGAATGGAAGGAAGGAAGGAAGGAATGAATGAAGGAAGGAAGGAAGGAAGGAAAGAAAGAAAGAAAGAACGAAAGAATGAAGGAAAGAAAGAGATGATAGAATGAATGAATGAATGAACGAAGGAAGGAAGGAAAGAAAGAATGAACGAAGGAAAGGAAGGAAGGAAGGAAGGAGGGAAGGAGGGAGGAAGGGAGGGAAGGAAGGAGACACGCCGGGTAAGGTAGATGGGCAAACAGGTACGGTATATAATTAGCAAGGAGGGGAAACACAAAGAAGGTAAGCAAGTAAACACATAAATAACTTGTAAGATGGGTAGATAGGTAGGTAGGTAAGTAGGCAGGCAGGTAGGTAGGTAGGTAGGTAGGTAGGTAGGTAGGTAGGCAGGCTATATAATTAGGGGAAAACACGAGAGGCAGGTAGGTAAGCAGATGAATAATTAGTATCATAAGTAAGACCGGTGGGAGGGTAGGTAGGTAGGTAGGCAGTGTATGTACAGTATGTCTACTTACCTCCCTCCTGAACTCCCAGTATTTTCCATTGCCACTTATTAAGCTCTACTTTTCCCCTCCCTACCTACTTACCCACCAATCTCTCTCCTACCTACCTACCTCCCTTCCCTCTCTGTTTTTCCTCTCCCTACCCCCCTATTTCCAACCAAATTAACTATATATCTGCCAACTTACCTACCAACTCATTCACCACCCCTACCTACCAATCTACCCTCCCTCCCTCCTTCCCTCCCTCCCTCACAAATAACCTCCCTCCCTTCACCTCCCTCCTCCCTTCCTCTTCTCCCTCCTTTCATCTCTCATTCCTCCCTTCTTTCCTTCCCTACCTCTCTTCCTCCTTTTTTACCCATCTCCCTCCCTCCCTACCATTTTCCCCTCCCTCCCTCCCTCCCTTCCCATCTTCCCTCCTCCCCATTTTTTTCCTACCTCCCTCCCTCCCCCCTCCACCGGTGGTAGGTATTCGTGTTAATTTCAAATAAGGTGTTGGCTCCCCCTCCCCTCCCCTCCCCTCCCCATCACAACACACTCCGTCCCTCCATCTCTCCCCCCCACCTTCTCTCTCTCTCTCTCTCTCTCTCTCTCTCTCACACACACACACACACACACACACACACACACACACACACACACACACACACACACACACACTCACTCACTCCTTCCTCATCCCTGTCTTCTCTTCCTTACTTCTATCTCTCCCTTCCCTACCTTCTCTCCCTCCCCTTCCCTCTTCTCTCCCTTCTCTACCCTTCTTCCTTCCTTCCTCCACCTCCTACGAGCCCCACCCCTCCTCTCTCTCCCTCTCTCTTTTCTCTCTTTAAAGCTCTCACACTTTCTTACACTCTCTC
>NC_137055.1:36681786-36691786 GCF_032717465.1 Coenobita brevimanus
ATCTTCCCTACCCACTGTTGTTAGATCTATGGAAGGGAGAGACAGGGACAGAATATGAGGTGAGGGGCTGCAGGTACTTCTGGGGTCAGGCTAGGTCAGGTCGAGGTCATACGTATTGCATGTGAGGGTCAAGGGGTGGAGGCAGAAGGGAGGTTGTAAGGGAGGATGGATGGAGAATAGAAGAGAGGAGAGGAGAGAGAGAGAGAGAGAGAGAGAGAGAGAGAGAGAAGGGGAGGTGAGAGATATAAATGGCCTTAAAGAGAGGAACAAGACACTCGGACACGCCCCTCTAAATAAAGTCTCTCTCTCTCTCTCTCTCTCTCTCTCTCTCTCCACGTAAAACTTCACTTTAGGCCGCCCATCCCCAACTCTAAGCACACACTTACCCACACCTTCACACTCTCACACTTCTCACCCTAACCTCCTTACCAAAATCTTTCCCATGTCCTTTCATACCGACGACGTCTTATATTTATTGTTCTAGTTACTTGGAGACGATTTAATTTTTCCACAGGAAATAATAAAAAACTTGATCTTTACTCCTTTTACTAGATCTAACTTGGTCTAAAACTGACATCTTTCGATTCTCGGCACTGAGACTTTGCGAAAGATTAACGCTATGATGCTAGTCATGAGGAAGTGCCGTGGCGAGGACACAGAGCCATACTATTGTCTTATTCTGCCACTGAGATGCATTTATTAAGCAGCAAACGATAATCTAGGCCAGGGCCGTACGCAGGATTTTGGAAAGGAGGGGGGAAGGGTTTGAAAATAAAAAAACACTATTTTGTTCACAACACAGTATATTCAGTTTATATCATTTCATTCAGTCGTCATCTAATTCTGTGTTCCCTCATGAGGAGCGTAGAAGTCCGGGGCTAGGAATGTTGGTCCTGACATTTATGATGAGTGACCGGCCACACTCATCCCTTGGTAGCATTACGTTAACAATATACCCCAACCACCCTTTGTATTTACACCTGCACTGGCTCAATCCGACTGGAGCGCCTTAATTACCCATTAAACTAAGTAACGCAATACGGTAAACTCAGGTTCTATAAATTACTAAAGTACTGAAGAGGTACAAACTCAGGATAATTTACATACTGAACTCTACAGAACCTTAGAGGTGAAACAAAGACTTCGGTCGTTTACTTGGCATCTTTAACTAAAAAGCACAGGAAAAACAAAACACTTCATCACTCGCCGCTTTCTGACCGTAAAGTCACTCTGCAAACAAGTACCGTTTATTTACCCTTATCAAACATTCTGAAAATCTCCACTACGTGCTACAAACTTCCTTTTTTTTTTTTTAATAGCCTTCCATGACCTTCCATTTATTCTCTTCGGTAACAAAACATTCTAGCACCTTCGTGAAACTTCTTATTTCGTCCTTTCTTATATTTTGCAGAATTATTTTTACTCCTTTTCTATTAATTTTTCTATCTCGTAACACTCTTAACAGGATTTAATTAAGTTAATGAGTTGCGTTTTTAGTGTAATTTTCATTCGCATTTTTCATTCTTTTCAAATGTGGGGAGTTAAACCCCCACCCCGTGTGCACGACCTTGATATGGGCCAATTTAAGGTGAAAGGAGTATAGTAACGCCCCACCCTCACCTCCCCACGTGTCACCCCTTTCCTCCCTCACCCCAACCCTATTACAAACTATCCCTTTCTCACCTACACCCTCTCACCCCGACCCCTCACCATCTCACCCCACCCTATACCCACTAAACTCTCACCCTCATCCCTCACTCTCCCCTCACCCTCTCAGCCCATTCCCTGCCTCATACCTCCCCCTCACTCACTCCTTTCCATTTTTCTCTCCCTCCCTTTACCTTCTCAACCATATGTTCTCAACCCATTCCCTTCCTCTCCCTCCCCTCGGCCTCTCACCCATTACTCTCCCTCTTCCTCCCCTCTTCTCATCCATTACTCTCCCTCCCGTCCCCCTCTCACCCCTTCCCTTTCCCCCCTCCTCCCCCACAACTCCCCCACTTCCGGTACCCCTGGCTGGACTAAAAACAATACAAAACACAAACAAACACAGCCAAAGTTATGTTTCCTTTCGCTTCAGAATTTCTCTCAACCACTACTGTATTTCTCTCTCACTTTTGTATTTCTACGGCGCTACAACCCTTCCACAGCACTTCTTCGTGACTAGCAGTGTATTCTAGTGCTAATCTATATCCGCAGTTTTGAAATGGAAATGGAGAGAGAGAGAGAGAGAGAGAGAGAGAGAGAGAGAGAGAGAGAGAGAGAGAGAGAGGCGATTTACGCATGTGAAAAAAACTCGACACTGATATAAGAGATGCTCACGACCCACATACCTACTGTCATTGTGTGTGTGTGTGTGTGTGTGTGTGTGTGTGTGTGCGCTTTCTACATTAATAAACTAGGCTTACTAATTAAAGGATTTGAAGAAACATTTTGGACAACAGATAAAGAAAAAAAATAAAAGGATAAATGAAATATAATGCCCGTCTCAACAACCTCCACCTCACGCTCGTTACGTAAAGGCGGGCATGCAACAAGGAAGACAGATGGGGGCAGGTGTGAATGGACATAAATGGGGTGATGTAGGTGCCTTTGTGTTCTCCCCCATCTATATACCCATGCTTATGAGGGAGGAGGGTGAGGTAGGGGGTGAGGCAGGATTGGGGAGGTTAGGCAGAGGTGAGATGTGGCGAGGCAGGAGGTTAGGATAAAGGTGGGATGAGGAGTGGTTAGGCAGGGTGTGGGAAGGAGGGTGAGGCAGGGGATGGGAAGGCAGGGTGAGGCAGGGGTGTGGGAAGGGCATGGCGAAGCAGGGTGAGGCAGGGGTGTGGGAAGGCAGGGTGAGAGTAACCCAGTGACCGCCGACTCTGCCGTTCCCAGGGTGACTCACTCCCCTCAGGCACACACACACACACACACACACACACACATTTCTCTCACATATACATACCCATCCTTACACAAATATTCATCCCCCCTCTCTCTCTCTCTCTCTCTTCAGGCGCACACACACACACACACACACACACACACACACACACACATTTCTCTCACATATACATACCCATCCTTATACAAATATTCATCCCCCCCTCTCTCTCTCTCTCTCTCTCTCTCTCTCTTCAGGCACGCACACACACACACACACCCACACACATTTCTCTCACATATACATACCCATCCTTACACAAACATTCACCCTCTCTCTCTCTCTCTCTACGGTACTACCTGACACCTTACGCCATCCTAAACGCCATCACTCTTCATTCTGCTCTCTCTCTCTCTCTCTCTCTCTCTCTCCCTGGGCTATGTGGGGAAGGAATGGACAGTGAAAATATTTGGGTTATGAAGCAGGGTACATGGCTGAGAGAGAGAGAGAGAGAGAGAGAGAGAGAGAGAGAGTCAAATGGGGGTAGGTATTGTAGAGGCAAAGAAGGAAGGAAAGGAAGGAAGGAGGAAAGAAGGAAAGGGAGGGAAACACAATGCAAAGGCAGAGGAATAAAGAATGAAGGAGGGAGGAAGGAAAGAAAAATATTTGAAGGAAAGCAGGTAGAAAATGTAAGGAGAAGGAAAGAAGTGAAGGAAGGAGGGAGGAACTGAAGGAGAGAGGGAAGGAAGGAGAAAAGGAAGAAAGGAAAAGGGAAGGAAGGTAAGACTGAAGGAAGGAAAAAATAGCAAAAAAATGAGAGGAAGGAAATATAAAAGGAAGGAAGGAGGGAAGGAGTGGGTAAAGAAGGAAGGGAGGGAACTGAAGAACCATAGAAAGTACAAGGAGGGAGGGAGGGAGGGAAGGAAGGAAGGAAGGAAGGAAGGAAGGAAGGGCATGAAGGAACCAAAGAAAGTACAAGGAGGGAAGGAAGGAAGGAAGGGGTGGGTAAAGAAGGAAGGAAGGGCATGAAGGAACCAAAGAAAGTACAAGGAGGGAAGGAAGGAAGGGCATGAAGGAACCAAAGAAAGTACAAGGAGGGAAGGAAGGAAGGAAAAGGTGAAGGAAGAGGGAGGGTAAAAATATATAGCCAGAGGAAAATGTGAGTTGGGATGCAGGAATGTGAGGCAGCTATTCCTCTCTCTCTCTCTCTCTCTCTCTCTCTCTCTCTCTCTCTCTCTCTCTCTCTCTCTCTCTCTCCTGAGATTAAGGCGATTGGCTACAGATAGAAACAAATCTTAGTGAAAGAGAGAGAGAGAGAGAGAGAGAGAGAGAGAGAGAGAGAGAGAAGGTACTGTGTATGGTTAATGATGACACAATGACATTCTTCTTCCTCCTCCTACTCATCATCATCATCATCATTATTATTATTATTATTATTATTATTATTATCATTATTATTATTATTATGAATCAATATGGTACTCTACTAAGTCACCTGTAAGTTTTTTTATGCATCTAATTCTGGCCATGGGCTTAACAACCTATTTCCTGAAGCCCAGCAGTCCTCCTACATACCATACACCTCCACATGTCACCATTTCGGCGCTAACACCCACCGTCCATATTCAATACATGCTAGGGCTGTCTCATACAGGGCTGGTGAATTGGTACTGGGGGGGGGCGGGTTACATGTCAACGGGTCTTTGACTTTAACGGAATTCAAATCCTTTAAACTCTTCCCTGCCCCAGCCGGGATTCGAACCTACATCCACCGAAACATCACACCATCTCTCAACCGATTCGGCCATGAAAATACGTAAAGAAATAAAATAAATAAATAAAAAGGAATAAATGAGATAAATACAAAAAACTACAATCCATCACGTAATTATTAACACAGCAACACTCGCACTTTGCTAATCTCATGTTTCTGTTCTACCTTCAGGCATTTCAGTTAAAAGTGCTCGTTTTTAGCATGCATCAAAAAGCCGGAGGGTGTGGGGGGTGGGGGAGAGCCGTCAGAGTTAATATACTGTACTTACTTGCTTCCATTACAAAGTCGGAGGGTGTGGGGGGTAGGGGAGAGCCGTGTGAGTTACTGTTATTTTAGTGATTAGGAAATGGAGAAGTGTGTGCATGGAGGCCTAGTTATATTATTTGGATTGTTAAGTGTGTGTTGTCTGTGCATCTCTCTCTCTCGCTCTCTCTCTCTCTCTCTCTCTCTCTCTCTCTCTACTTTTTTCTCCCTCCCCCCCTCTCCCTACCCTCACCTCCCTAATAAGGATATCCTTTCGTGGTACCATACAAGTTCTCTGTTTGACTCTCTCTCTCTCTCTCTCTCTCTCTCTCTCTCTCTCTCTCTCTCTCTCTCTCTCTCTCTCTCTCTCTCTCTCTCTCTCGCAACCACTTCCTACTCACACAATCACACTCCATATTTCGCTCACTCACACTTCCTCTTCCCACTCCCTCACACTTTCACACTGCATAACTCCCTCACTCACACATCTTAACTCTCACTCACACTACGTCTCACCCACTCTCACATGTCAACACTCCCAAACTCTCACTCTCACACCCTTATCTCACTCCCCCTCTCTCATTCACCCTCTCACTCTTTCACACCCTGTCATACTCACTCTCTCTCACTCTCTTACTCACTCACTCACTCTCATTCTCACTTCCTCACTCTCTCACTCCCTCATATTTTTAACTCTAACTTGGCCTAAAATTGCCTTCTATCCATCCTGAATGCTGAGATGCAACAATAGATTAACACTAGAATATGATGCTGGTCACGAAGAAGTGCTGCGGAAGGGATGCAGAGCTGGTCCTAGTCACGAAGAAGTGCTATGGAAAGGAAGCAGAGTTGTATTTTTTTTCTGCCACTGAGCTACGTGAAAAAAAACACAAAAAGACAAAAATCTGGGCCAAGTTAAGGTGACAGAAGTATATTAATTTCCTGCATATATTCACAATGACGCATGTTGTAGCTCCATCTCTAAATTGCACTTCTTCGTGACTAGCAATCTCTCTCCTAAGCTGAATAAAATCGTGTGACATTGGTGAGAATAGCGCAAAAAATAGTGTGTGTGTGTGTGTGTGTGTGTGTGTGTGTGTGTGTGTGTGTGTGTGTGTGTGTGTGTGTGTGTGTGTGTGTGTGAGACATCTGCTTCCATTTTACACTCTCTCTCTCTCTCTCTCTCTCTCTCTCTCTCTCTCAGTGAGGGATGGAAAGCGAAAACCGTCATACAAGAATAACAAATATGGGAGAGAAGAGAGAGAGAGAGAGAGAGAGAGAGAGAGAGACTGAAGGGTTAAGGGAATGGAAAGGGGGGAAAGTAAAAGAAGGAAATAATGAAGGAAAGAAGGAAGGAAGGAAAGGAGAGATGGAAAGAAAAGGATAAGAAAGATAATTAACAGACAAGAGGAAAAAACACTACTAAGGAGAGAGAGAGAGAGAGAGAGAGAGAGAGAGAGAGAACAAAGAGGGGAAAATGGAGGGGAAAGAGAGGGGGGGGAGAGAGGTATGTGTCTGAGGGGAGGAAAGTGACGTTTTTCTGTTATGAGTCACGGATACAGTCTCTCTCTCTCTCTCTCTCTCTCATTTAGTCTTTCTCCTCTTTTCCTCTCCCCTAATTTTCTCATTCTTCTTCCTTCCTCTTATCTCTCTGTTTCATCTTTTTCTTCCTCCTTTCTTCCTTTCTCTCCCCTTCTTCTCTCACCTTCCCTCCTCATCTTTTCTCTCTCTCTCTCTCTCTCTCTCTCTCTCTCTCTCTCTCTCTTCCTCCTTTTCTCCACCTGTCTCTCTCCTTTCTTTCTCTTTTCTTCCTCCTCCTCGTCTCTCATTATCGTTTTCTATCTCTTATACTTTCTTCTTCCCACTTTCTTCCTTCCTCTCCTCCCCTCTCTTTTACCTCCCCATTTTCTCCCTCCTCTTTCCTTCCCCTCTCTTTTCCCTCCTCCTCCTCCTCTTCCTTCTCTCCCCTCCCTCCTTCTTTTTCTTCCTTCTCTCCTCTCCCTTTTTCCTCTCTGACACACCCAGCCCGCCAGCCAATATCCCTCCCTCTCCTCCTCTCTCTCCCTCTCCTTCTCCCCTCTTCCCTCCCTCTCCTCCTCTCTCTCCCTCTCCTTCTCCCCTTTTCCCACCCTTTTCTCCTCTCTCTCCCTCCCACTCCTCCCCTCTTTCTCTTCCCCCCTCCTCTTCTCCCCTCTTTTTCTTCCTCCCCTCCTCTTCTCCCCTCTTTTTCGTCCCTCCCTCCTCTCTCTACCTCTCTTCCTCTTCTCTCGTTTTTCGTTCATTTCCTTCACCTCCCTCAATCTTCATCATTCTCTCTCTCTCTCTCTCTCTCTCTCTCTCTCTCTCTCTCTCTCTCTCTCTCTCTCTCATTTTCTTTTACACACATTACATACCCCCCCTCTCTCTCTCTCTCTCTCACCCCAGGATAAAGTCAGGGGTGAGGGAGGGGGGGAGGGGGTGTCAAGGGACCAGCAAGGCTCAGGGAAGGTCAAAGGTGAGGATGGGTCACGAGAGAGAGAGAGAGAGAGAGAGAGAGAGAGAGAGAGAGAGAGAGAGAAAGAAAGAAAGAAAGAAAGAAAGAATGAATGTGTGTGTGTGTGTGTGTGTGTGTGTGTGTGTGTGTGTAAATAAAATACCTGGACAAATAAAAACAGTAATAAATAAATAAAAAAATCTCACCTGTCACGTTACCTGGCGACACACCTGAGCTACACTAATTAACACACCTGTGGAAGAGAAAAAAGCCATTAATATCAAAAAATCACCACAATAACCAAAATAAATAAAAAAAACTCATCAATAACTCTATACTTTTTTTATCAATCAAAATTTTAAGAATGAGGAGAGTCAATTAACTTTTTCGAATTTTGTTATATATGACGTAAATCCGTTTTCTGTTAACCAAAAATATAATCACGGGAAATTATTGAAAGTTTTTTGAAAATTGAGGTATATGAAAAGGATGAAAAAATTGTACGTGTTTTTTTGACTCTGAAAAATATAGGGAAATCTAATTATTCGTGTGTCAGGGAGGGAGAGACTGATAGATAGATGGATAGATAGACTCATAGATATAGATGGATAGATAGATACATAGATTATATAGTCGGATAGATACACCGATAGATGAACCGTAGCCACAACAACAACAAGAATAACAACAACAACGATTCTCCCCCCACCCTTCCTCACAGTACCAAACCCCTGAATAATTGACCAGGGGGAAGGCAGCTTGTAGGGGTCACGAGAGGCTGAGGTCAAGGTCATGTGGGGTCAAGGTGGAAGGGAGGGGAAAGTACAAGGGATGAGGATGGGTCAGGTGGATGAAATATGGAAAGGGTAGGGAGGAGTAGAGGGGGTAGGAAGTGGATGGGTGTGAAGAAGGATGCAATATGAAGAGGATGGAGTACAGAGACAGTAGGAAGTATATGGGTGTGGATGAGGTGGATGGAATATAGTGAATGTGGATGAGGTGGAAGCAATATGAAGAGGGCAGGGTGGAGTGAAGGGGGGTAGGAATTGGATGGGTGTGGAGGAGGAGGAGGAAGCAATGTGGAGTGGATGGACTAGAAAGAGTAGGAAGTAAGTGGATGTGGATGAGGTGGATGCAATATATAGTGAATGTGGATGATATTAAGAGGTGGATGTAATATTGTGTGGATGGAGTAGAGTGGAGGCATGAGGAAGTGGATGGGTGTGGAGGTGTGGAGTGAAGGGCATGATAGGTGGATGAATGTGGATAAGGTGGATGTAATATATAGTGAAAGTGGATATCAAGAGGTGGATGCAATAGTAAGTGGATGAGTAGAGTGGAGGCGAGAGGAAGTGGATGAATGTGGATGAGTTGAGATGTGGACGCAATATAATAAAAATAGGGTGGAGTGGAGGGTTAATAATGTGGATGAATATGGGGTTAAGATGTGGATGCGATATATAGTGGATGAGTAGATGATCTAAGAGGTGGAGGGAAAATATAAAGTGGATAGAAGTGGATGAGCAAAGAGGTGGATGGATGCACTATAGAGAAGATGGATGAGTGGATGGGTGTGGAAGACATTAAGTGGATGCAACATGGAGGACAGACTGGAGTGGATGGAGTATGATGTGGATGCAGGATGGATGGATGAACAGTACCAAAGTGGATGGATGAGTGGATGAATGAAGATGTGGATGTAAAATGAAGGATGAAGAAAAATAAGGTATAATTAGTGAAATGCATGGAATATGAAGTGGATGGGATGCAGAGAGGATGAAAGGGTGGAAATGTGGATGATGTGGATGCATTATACACACAGAAAAACACACACACACACACACACACACACACACACACACACACACACACACACACACACACGACCTTCACCACATAACACAAACGCGTACATGGACGTCATTATACACACTTGGATACACACAGGTTGAAATAAGCCAGTACAAACAGACACACACACACACACACACACACACACACACACACACACACACACACACACAAACAAACAAGACACTCATTATGGTCAGCTTCAGTTAGGTGGGCGGGATAAAGGGCCATTTAAACACACACACACACACACACACACACACACACACACACACACACACACACACACACATAAAACATACTTAAAAACATATGCACTCACACTTATACTCTCTCTATATCTCTCTCTCTCTATCAATCCTTGCAAATCAATACCGCATACCGATATCTGACCATTCTTTAAGTCAACCATTAATACTTCTCTATCTATATATCTATATACCTACCTTTCTATCTATCTATCTGTCTATCTATCAATATACCTACCTTTTCTATCTATCTTCCTATCTATTTATGTCTATCTCCTTTTCTCTCATCCATTTTCACATAATTTCTATCTATCCATCCATTAAAACTCTTCCCATCTCTCTCTCTCTCTCTCTCTCTCTCTCTTTTTTTTTTCTCTCTCTCTCTCTCTAATATTAGCTTTCCCTTGTCCTATTAAAGCTATCTCTACCATTAGCTTGACCTCGTCCGTCCAGATAACGCTAAAATGACTAGGATACGAGAGAGAGAGAGAGAGAGAGAGAGAGAGAGAGAGAGAGAGAGAGAGAGAGAGAGAGAGAGAGTC
>NC_137055.1:36696786-36699286 GCF_032717465.1 Coenobita brevimanus
GGACATATAACGGCTGTGATGATTAAACCGTCAACCCCTTCCTCACCCCCTCCCCTCCCCCTTACTTCATTCCCCTCCCCCTTCCTCACCCCCTCCCCTCTCCCTTACTTATTTCCCCTCCCTCTTCCTCACCCCCTCCCCTCCCCCTTTACTTATTTCCCCTCCCCCTTCCTCCTTCACTTAACCCTTTCTTTCTCCCCGTCCTCCCCCTCCACCCACGCCTCCCTCCGGCGTCTCTCACCTCTTTTACTCATGAACCATACTTCCTTATCCTCCATTCTCTCATTTTCTCACTTGCTTCACCAATCTCCCTCACTCACTTTCTCACCCTATTCTCCCTCTCCTCCAACCTCTCCCCCTCATCATCTCCCCAACTCGTTTACCTCCCCTCTTTCCACCAATCTCCCTCAATCACCATTCACTAACCCCCTTCACCCTTTCCACACTTCCCTCACCCATCCTTCTCTCCCTCCCTCCCCTCATCCTCCCCACGACCCTCCCTCCCTCTTCTACCCCTATCCCCCCCTTACTCATTTCTCTTATTCACTTCCTCTCCCCTCCCCTCCCCTCTCTTTCTCACCCCCTACCCCCTCTTTCTCTAATCCCTCACCCACTATCTTTAAACACCCCATGACTCACCTCTCATTCACGTCACTGTCATTCCTCTCTCTCTCTCTCTCTCCCTCTCTCTCTCACACACACACACACACACACACACACACACACACACACACACACACACACACACACACACACACACACACATTATTCTCCCTTTGTGCGACCCGCCCCAGTTGAAGCGTGTGGATATTATGGGTTTGTCCCCTTGTCACCCCACGCCCTTTGTCTCCCCTTGGGGTGGGCGCCTTCAGGAGGAGGTTCCGGAGGCTTTTGGAGTAACGCTGGGGAGGGGGAGGATGTGGGAAGGGGAGGGGAGGGGAGATGTGGGGTGGGGAGGAGAAGAGCAAGGGTGGGGGAGAGGGCAAGGGTACGGTATATGAAAGAGATGAGGATGGGAGAGAGGTAGGGGAGAAGATAAGGGTGAGGGGATATGTAGGAAGGGGCGGAGGAGGGAAGGGGAAGGATGGGGGAAGGGGGAAGGGTGGGAGGGGGTGGGATGGGTGGAGGAAGGGGGAAGGGTGGGAGGGGGTGGGATGGGTGGGGGGAAAAGGCTAGGGCAAAGATAAGAGGAGCTTGAAAAGAAATGGCATCAGTTAAAACACCCACACATACGCTGGTAAACTTTAAGCAGTGATATTACAGGCTAAGTTAGAATGTTAGATTAGTTAGAGGGTTAGTTTGGTTGATTCAGGTGGTTCGTGTGGTTGAAAGGTTGGGAGAAGTCTTGTAGCAGGGGGGGGGAGAAAGAGCGAGGGTGAGGGGTAGGGGGTGAAGAGAGGAGAGTGTGACGTGGAAAGCAATTAGATTAGGAGATAGCTCACACTAATGCCAGGGTGTGTGTGTGTGTGTGTGTGTGTGTGTGTGTGTGTGTGTGTGTGTGTGTGTGTGTGTGTGTGTGTGTGAGAGAGAGAGAGAGAGAGAGAGAGTGTGTGTGTGTGTGTGTGTGTGTGTGTGTGTGTGTGTGTGTGTGTGTGAGAGAGAGAGAGAGAGAGAGAGAGAATCACACCCAAGACGCAGGTACAACATAAAGTGAGAGTGAGATGGGGGAGGTGAGAGTGAGGTGAGAGGTGAGCATGAGGTGGGTGGAGGCAAGAGGTGAGTATAAGGTGACAATGAGTGTGACGTAAGTATGTGTGAGTATGACAGGGGGGGGTATGAGGTGTGAGTGAGAGGTGACAGAGGTGAGAGTGAGGTATGAGAGGTGAGACTGAATCATTTGGCAGATTATAACACACTCAGGGGGAGAGGAAGGGAGAGAGAGAGAGGAGGGGGAGAAGGGGAGAGGAAAAGGAAGAGGGAGAGGAGATAGGGAGAGAAGGGGAAGGGGGGGAGAAGTAGAGAGGAAATGGAAGAGGGAGAGGAGATAGGGAGAGAAGGGGAAGGGGTAGGAGGAGGAAAGAAAGGGGAGAAAAATAGGCGAGGGAAGATGGAGATGGGGAGGAGGAAATATATATATAGAGAGAGAGAGAGAGAGGGAGAGTCTGGTATTCCTCCTGTTCTCCCCTCCCCCTTCGTCTTTTTCTTCTCTTCCTTCTCCTATTGTCTCTTCCTTCTACCCCTCTCTCTCTCTCTCTCTCTCTCTCTCTCTCTCTCTCAGGTAAAACAGGCATACAATTACTTAAGAAGCCCCTTACTTATGATACAGTAGTAGTTGACGTCACATAAGTGGTTTTATAGAGACGTCACGTGTGAAATAAACAAATGGAATGAGAACAAAAGATTCTCTCTCTCTCTCTCTCTCTCTCTCTCTCTCTCTCTCTCTCTCTCTCTCTCTCTCTGCTATGAAAACAGACGATTTGTGTGTTCACGTGGAAGAAATCCTTGGAAAAAGTACGATGATGATGATGATGATAGTATTAAATACTAATATTAATAATTA
>NC_137055.1:36704286-36739286 GCF_032717465.1 Coenobita brevimanus
AAAGACGAAAATGAAAAATAAAGGTAAAATGAAGGAAAATAAAAATAAATGAGATGAAGAGAGCGGAGAGAGAGAAATGAAAGCAAGGGGGAAGGAATACAAAGGTCTCTCTCTCTCTCTCTCTCTCTCTCTCTCTCTCTCCTTGGCAACAAACCCACTGTTAAAATGGTAAGTCTGTTGCCTCTTTTATGCCTCAAGAACTGTTTTTTATTTAACAGATCTTGAGGGTATGTCTGTTATTTAGGACAAGTTGTGATGATGATGATGATGGTGATGGTGAAGATGAGGATGAGGTGGATGAGGATGGTTGATGATGATGATGATGATGATGATGATGGTGAAGATGAGGATGAGGTGGATGAGGATTGATGATGATGATGATGATGATGATGGTGAAGATGAGGATGAGGTGGATGATGATGGTTGATGATGATGATGATGATGGTGAAGATGAGGATGAGGTGGATGAGGATGGTTGATGATGATGATGAGGATGATGATGATGATGATGATGATGATGATGGTGAAGATGAGGATGAGGTGGATGATGATGGTTGATGATGATGATGATGATGATGATGATGATGATGATGATGATGATGATGGTGAGGATGAAGATAAGGATGATGATGATGATGATGATGATGATGATGATGATGAGTGACAAGCCAGAGTGTAAATATTGGTTGGTGGGGACAACTCTAGTGTTCTACGACAGTTAACAGCATACGATTTTATTCACCTGAGGAGGAGGAGGAGGAAGAGGAGGAGGAAGAGGAAGAGGAGGAGGAGGAGGAGGACGAGGAGGAGGAGGAGGAGGAGGAGGAGGAGGAGGAGGACGAGGAGAGTAACCCCAGGCTATCTCGCCGAGCAGACCCATCAACAGCACACAAACAACTGTCCTTGCCTGGCTGTCTCATGCAAAGAACCCACGTTTCCTTGCTGCTGGGAGCGCCTCACCAACAACGCGTGTGGATGTTTGGTTCCGGGATGCACGTAGCAATTCCGTCTCTCCATCCCGTTAACAGTACCATCATAACAGGCTCATCTTCCCATTATTATTATTATTATTATTATGGTTACCTCCTAAAGTTGTGAATGGTTTCCAGGATTCGGCTTGTTACTCAATGGTGTCACCTAAGATGTATGCAGCACTACATCAAGTGAGTGGATGATGGTTGAGAGAGAGAGAGAGAGAGAGAGAGAGAGAGAGGGGGGGGAGTTTATAATTCGCCTCTACAAGGATTTTCTTTTACCTCAGTCGATACTCTTGTGTTCCTGTTCCTCTTCCTCCTCCTCCTCCTCCTCTCTCCTCTTCCTCTCTCTCCTTCTCCTCTCTCTCCACTCCCTTTCTTCCTTACCCTTGCCCCTCACTTTTCATTTTTCTCCCTGTCTTCCTCCCTCCCTTCCTCTCCTATTCCCAGTGTTCCTCCTTCCCGCCTTCCTTCTAATCTCTCTCTCTCTCTCTCTCCATTTCTCAAGCCCTGGCACCCTCCCAACTTCACCCTCATTTCTCTCCTTTTTCTCAATTCTTTCCCCTTCACCTGTTCCCTTCTCACATTCTTTCCTCCCTCCCTCTCTCTCTCTCTCTCTCTCTCTCTCTCTCTCTCACACACACACACACACACACACACACACACACACACACATACCAGTACAAATTTTTTCTCGCACCATATATACCTTTCAAAAATTCTCTCCCTCTCTCTCTCTCTCTCTCTCTCTCTCTCTCGACAAAACCCAAGAGAATCAGAGGCAATAATCGATCCTTGAGATGCGGAAGAGAGAGAGAGAGAGAGAGACAGAGAGAGAGAGAGAGAGAGAGAGACGGGGGGGGGAAGGAAGGAGAGGAAGGAAGAAAATGGCACAAAAATCAGTAAGATGGAAGAGGGGAGGGGAGGGGAGGGGAGGGGAGGGGAGGGGAGGGGAGGGAAGAGGGAGAGGACAGCAATTACAACTAATGAGGGAGAAACACACACACACACACACACACACACACACACACAGTCAGAAATGCACATAAACTTATCTGCTGCCCCCTTCTCCCTTCTCTCTCTCTCTCAAGGATATAGATGTGAATGATGATAATGACGACGACGACGAAGACGATAATGACGATGATGACAATAATAATGACGATGATGATAATGATGATAATAATAATGACGACTATGACGATGATGATAATGATGATAATAATGACGACTATGACGATGATGATAATGATGATAAAAATAATGATGACTATGACGATGATGATAATGATGATGATAATAATGACTATGACGATGATGATAATGATGATAATAATAATGATGACTAAGACGATGATGATAATGATGATAATAATAATGATTACTAAGACGATGATGATAATGATGATAATAATAATGATGACTATGACGATGATGATAATGATGATAATAATAATGATTACTAAGACGATGATGATAATGATGATAATAATAATGATGACTATGACGATGATGATAATGATGATAACAATAATAATGACTATGACGATGATGATAATGATGATAATAATGATGACTAAGACGATGATGATAATGATGATGATAATAATGACGACTATGACGATGATGATAATGATGATGATAATAATGACGACTATGACGATGATGATAATGATGACAATAATAATGACTATGATGATGATGATAATGCAACAAAATAAATAAATAAAAAAAAAGCAAAATAATGTCCTTACTCACCACCACTCGCCTTAACACCTGTATGCACACCTTTCCCCACCTGTCCTTACCTGTAATTAAGAAGGAAAGATAAGAAATTAATATCCCATGAAACCTAGAAAAGAAAACTGCAAATTTCAAGTCTTATTAACGCTCCATAAAACCAAAATACAGCCCCCCCCCAAAAAAAAAAAAAAATGAAAAACCAAAAAAGTCAAAATTTCCTCCATAAATAAATCTAATCCTAAAATATCAATGATTTTTTTTTCACTCGTCTTACGGGAAATAAATAAGATAAATAAATAAATAAATGAGATACTAAACAGAATACTGACCCCATAAAATGTGACCTACCTAACCTGACCTCACTGCGATCTGAATACCACAGTTTTCCCCTGATTTATGCGTAAGATAATTTTCCTGTTTTATGCGTAAGATAATTTTCCTCTTTTATGCGTAAGATAATTTTCCTATTTTATGCGTAGGATAATTTTCCTATTTTATGCATAAGATAATTTTCCTATTTTATGCGTGAGAGAATTTTCCTATTTTATGCGTAAGAGAATTTTCTCCATTTTATGCGTAAGATAATTTTCCTATTTTATGCGTAAGATAATTTTCCTATTTTAAGCGTAAGATAATTTTCCTACTTTATGCGTCAGACATTTTCCCTGTTTATGCGTAAGAGAATTTTCCCCATTTTATGCGTAAGAGAATTTTCCCTATTTTATGCGTAAGAGAATTTTCCTTATTTCATGCCTAAGAGAATTTCCCTTGTTTTATGCGTAAGAAATTTTTTTACCCCAATTTTTCGTCCCTCTCAATGCGTACCTTCTCTGCTCTGAGCCAAAGATGATTTTTGTTTTTGTTATTTTCGTTTTTTTTTTTTTCCCAATACGTTAGCTTGAATAAAAGCGAGGATATTGACCCCCCCCTTCTCTCTCTCTCTCTCTCTGTCTCTCTCTCTCTCTCTCTCTCTCTCTCTCATGCATTCAACAACTAACCTACCTTTACATCTCTCTATCTCACGCATTCGCCTACTGTTTCTCACCTAAGAACTCCTCTCTCTCTCTCTCTCTCTCTCTCTCTCTCTCTCTCTCTCTCTCTCTCTCTCTCTCTCCATCCACAAACCCCATCATGAAAAATATAAATGAGAATGAATGCACGATTATAACACGCAGTCCTTCCTACTTCCTTCATTTCCTTCACTGTCTCCTTCATTTCCCTCACTCCTTCCTTCATTTCCTTCACTCCTTCCTTCCTTTCCTTCACTGCTTCCTTCATTTCCTTCACTACTTCCTTCATTTCCTTCACTACTTCCTTCATTTCCCTTACTACTTCATATCCTTCAAAATTTCCTTCACTCCTTCCTACATTTCCTTCACTCCTTCCTTCATTTCCTTCACTCCTTCCTTCATTTCCTTCACTCCTTCCTTCATTTCCTTCACTCCTTCCTTCCTTTCCTTCACTGCTTCCTTCATTTCCTTCACTCCTTCCTTCCTTTCCTTCACTGCTTCCTTCATTTCCTTCACTACTTCCTTCATTTCCTTCACTACTTCCTTCATTTCCTTCACTACTTCCTTCATTTCCTTTACTACTTCATATCCTTCAAAATTTCCTTCACTCCTTCCTACATTTCCTTCACTCCTTCCTTCATTTCCTTCACTCCTTCCTTCATTTCCTTCACTACTTCCTTCATTTCCTTCACAACTTCCTTCATTTCCTTCACAACTTCCTTCATTTCCTACACTACTTGCTTCATTTCCTTCACTGCTTCCTTCATTTCCTTCATCTCAAGGCTCTACTGGGAAATGAATGGCCCAGTACGTTTTAAAGCTGAAGGGGTTAATGAGAGAGAGAGAGAGAGAGAGAGAGAGAGAGAGAGAGAGAGAGAGAGAGAGAGTATACTGGGTAGCGGTATGAATATTTAACCTGCCTTCTCTGTCAGTGTCTGTCTGTCTGTATGTCTGACTACAATAAATATCTGACTTATTCAATCTCTCTCTCTCTCTCTCTCGCTAAGCCAGGTCTCAGCGGCGCCATGCAGAGCTCTCATGATCGCTCAATAGAGAGAGAGAGAGAGAGAGAGAGAGAGAGAGAAGCTAGGGTTTTAAAGTTAGAGAGAAACTGTGTGTGAAATTATCTTCCTCGCTTTTCTTTTAGTTAACTTTTACACGGCTCTCTCTCTCTCTCTCTCTCACGTGAAGGTTGGAGGGTACAAGTGTGTGGAGTAAACGAAAAAAAAAAAAAACGGAAAGAAAAAATTTTAAATGTGTGTGTGTGTGTGTGTGTGTGTGTGTGTGTGTGTGTGAGAGAGAGAGAGAGAGAGAGATTTAACACCCCTATAAAGTGGGTCAAGGTGATGTTAGGGAGGGAGAGAGAGAGAGAGAGAGAGAGAGAAATATCCTACCTACCACAACAATAAACACATACAACCACCACTATACACAAAACAACCACCTACAACCATTACAACTACCACCACTACTTCTACAACCACAATTACCATCATCATCACTACTACAGGTACCAAAATTACCACCATAACTACCACAACTACCACCATTACTACTATAACTACCATCATCACCACTATGACTACCACAACTACTACCATTATTACTACAACCATCACTACTATCACCACAACTACCACAATCATCAGTTCATAATAACCACAACTACCACCATCAACCTTACAACTACCACCATTACCACTTACCTACCACCACCACTACCACACCTAAAAGCCTCAACTATCACTATTCATCATCCTACCAGCACTACCACCATCGTAACTCACCCAACTACCGCAATTTAAGTAAACATTTGCTTCATCAACCACAACTACCACAATCCATCACCACCACCACTACCACAATTACAAGTCCCCGCTACCACAATCACCTATTGCCCTTACCACAACCACCAACACAAATTTTTAATAACCTACCACAATTACTACCACAATCACCCTAATTACAATCCTCCTTCCCTTCCACCACGAACACCACCCCTACTACAACTACCACCAACACCACAAACACCACCCCTACTACAACTACCACCACCACCACAACCACCACCCCTACACAACTACCACCACCACAACCATCCTTCCCTACCACAACAACCACCACCACCACAACCATCCTTCCCTACCACAACAACCACCACCACCACAACCATCCTTCCCTACCACCACAACCACCACCCCTACTACAACTACACCACCACACCAACAACAACCACCACCACCACCACCACTACCACCACTACTACTACAACTACTCCCATCCCAACAACCATAACCAGCTCCACCACAACTACCAAGACAACCATAACTACCACCTCCACCTCCGACACCGTATCAGACCTACCACAACTATTCCTGTCTTAACAACTACCACAAGAACCACAACTACCACAACTACCACACCACCACCACTAATACTGCCATTACTCCCTCCACCACCACAACCACCACCACCACTGCTACCATAACCACCTCATCTACCACTGCAGCCAGAACCTCACTACCACCACCATCACCACAACTACTATTACTACTATCTTTCACTACTACCACCACCACAACCACCACCTCCACCACACACCTCCGGCAGCAGGGATGGGGTAGGGGGGTGCGGCCCCAGCAACCCCTCCTGCCGTATTGATTCTGGTTGCAGCCGCATGTTGCAAGCCACCGACTCTCACCCCACCCCCTTATCCCTGCCACCCCTCCTCCTCCTCCTCCTCTCTTCTCCGCTTTCTTCTCTTTCGCCTCTCTTTTCTTCTCTCCCCTTCCTCCTCCTCCTCTTCATCATCATCCTCTCTTCTCAAGCTTCTTCTCTTCTCTCCCCTTCCTCCTCCTCCTCCTCCTCTTCATCACCACCCTCCCTTCTCTTTGGTCTCTCTCTCTCTATCTCGCGTTTTTCTTCTCTTTTCGTCTGCCTCTCTTCTCTCTCGTCCACTCACTCCTCCCTCTTCTCTTTCATCTGTTCTTTTCTCAGTCTTTATCCTTCTTTACTCTCTCTTTTTCCTCCTTCCTCCTCTTCTTGCTCCTCCTCCTCTTCTTCCTCTTTCTCCTCTTCTTCCTCTTCCTTCACTTCCTCCTCCTCCTCCTCTTCTTCCTCTTCCTTCTCCTCATCCAAGTTTTCTTCTCTTTGACCTCTCTCTTCTTCTCTCCTCTTTATTTCATTCTCTCTAGTCTCTCTTTAATTTCTCTTCTTTTCCTTTCTCTTCCTTTCTCACCTCCTTCTGCCACTCCCACCTCTTTTCTCTCTCTTAGCTCTCCTTCTCTCTTTTAGGTCTCTCTCCTCCTCTCTTTTAGCTCCCTTTCCTTCTCTCTTTTAGCCCCCTTCCTTCTCTCTTTTGGCTCTCCTCTCTTTTAGCTCTCTTTCCTTCTCTCTACCGTGCCGTGCCTGTGTCTTCATTCTCTCACCACCCCCTTTCCCCTCCTCCTCATCCTCTCTCTCTCTCTCTCTCTCTCTCTCTCTCTCTCTCTCTCTCTCTCTCTCTCTCTCTCCACTTTTCTATGCTTTCGTCTTTTGATTATAATAACAATGGCAATAATAATAATAATAATAATAATAATAATAATAACTAACAATAAGAACCAAAATGACAAGAAAAGCAACATGAACAACAACAACAACAACGACAACAACAATAATAATAATAATAATAATAATACCTGAAAAAATACAACCTATAATAATTTCACATCAAAATTGCTGCCTCAGCCAATTAAAAAAAAATTCTATACTTCCGTCACCCTAACTTGGCCCAAATTTCTGTCCATAAGCGATTTATTTATTTATTTATTTATTTATTTTTCAGGTAACTCAGTGGTCGAAGATGACGGTGCTTCGATTCTACATCCTTTCCACGGCACTTCTTCGTGACTGGCGCCATCTTAAAGTGAAAATCTCTCTACTACAACACGGTATTCAAGATGGAGAGGTATGGCAATTTTAGGCCAAGTTAGAGTGACAGGAGTATAGGAGAGAGAGAGAGAGAGAGAGAGAGAGAGAGAGAGACAGACAGACAGACAGACAGAGACATAATTTTATTCCTTTCTCGTGTTTCTGAAAAAATCCTTCTCCTATAATTTTTTTTTTTTCATTTTTGTTTCGTTTTCCAACTCTTTCTATCTTTTTTCTCTCATTTTTCTACCCTTTTTCTTCTATCTTTTTTCTTTCTTCTATCTATTTCTTTCTAATTTATATCTTCTTCCTTTTACAATTTTTCTTTGCTTTTTCATCTATAAATTCTCTTTCATTTCTCTATCTTATTATTTTCTTTCTTTCTCTATCTTTTTTCTCTTTTTTCCCTCTTTTCTTTCTTTTTTCTCTCGTTCTCTTTATTTCTCTCTCTTTCCTCTTTTCCTTCTCTCTTTTCCCGGGTGGACAGGTAAGCAGACGACTAAGCGATAATCGATTAATTTACGACTACGTGTCTCGCTTTTACCTGTTTCTATGCTATTACCTGCGATTTACCTGGCCTGTGTTCTAATTAGGTTTATCTATCTATTTATCTATCTATTAATGTATGAATGTATGTATGTATGTACGTATGTATGAATGTATGTATGTGTGTATCTCCCTGTATATTTCTGTATAAATGTATCTATCTATTTATTTGTTTATCTTTATCTATCCGCCTGTGTGTGTGTGTGTGTGTGTGTGTGTGTGTGTGTGTGTGTGTGTGTGTGTGTGTGTGTGTGTCCCTGTGTATGTATTAATCTATCTATCTATCGACGTTATCTACTTATCTATCTGTCTGTCTATCTATCTATCTACCTATGCATGTATAAATGTATGTAGATATTTGTCTGTGTCTGCCTGTCTCCCTGTCTATTTATCAATCTATCTGTCTATCTATCTGCCTGCCTGTCTATCTATCATTTTATCTATCCATGGACAAAACGTATTAATCCCGGAGGAAGTTACCACAAACAAATCGCCTCCATGTCACCCTGTCCGCTATATGGCTGCCTTACCTCCAACTCACCCTCCCATTTCCATATACCTCTCTCCTCCCCATCCCTCATCTCATCCTCAGTCTCGCCCTCCCTCTCCTTCATATAAGCTCTCCTAGTCAGTCTCTCATTCGTTGTAACAATAACATCATTTACCTTCCAATGCTCAAGAAAAACCTAACACACACACACACACACACACACACATTATTAAACTCCATCACCATTTTTTTTTTTTATCGTGAGTTATGTTCTTTCCCGATTTATTTTCCGCTAATGAAGGACAGTTTTATTCATTATCAGGGAAACTCACAACAGCCAAAGATTTATTCAATGTATTTCACGAATTATACAGGATTCCGGGGGCTTGAATGGAGGGTGAATGAAGGTGTGGCCCATTTAATTACATTTTGATTGTTTCTCTCTCTCTCTCTCTCTCTCTTTCTCTATTTTTTTTCTTTGTCTGTCTGTCTGTCTGTCTGTCTCTCTCTCTCTCTCTCTCTCTCTTTCTCTTTTTATTTTCTTTGTCTGTCTGTCTGTCTGTCTCTCTCTCTCTCTCTCTCTCTCTCTCTCTCTCTCTCTCTCTCTCTCTCTCTCTCTCTATTTTGTCTGTCTGTCTGTCTGTCTCTCTCTGTCTCCAAGCGATTTCTTGCGTGCGTGGCGGAGGGGTCATTGGGGAACACACCTTACAACACACTCGCAATGGGTCACGGTTGGGGTCATGTGAGGTCAGGGTCAATGTTAGGGTTATCAGAGGTCATGGTTGGGGTCATGTGAGGTCAGGGTCAATGTTAGGGTTATCAGAGGTCATGGTTGGGGTCATGTGAGGTCAGGGTCAATGTCAGGGTTATCAGAGGTCATGATTGGGGTCATGTGAGGTCAGGGTCAATGTCAGGGTTGTTAGGGGTCATGGTTGGGGTCATGTGAGGTCAGGGTCAATGTCAGGGTTATTAGGGGTCATGGTTGGGGTCATGTGAGGTCAAGGTCAAAGTTGGGGTCATTCTAGGTCATGGCTAGGGTCACAAAATGGTACAGTGGAGGGTTGACGTCACGGGGGTACAATGAAAGGTCAATAAAGAGGTCAAACTGGGGTCAAGGGTTAAGGGGTCAGTGTCTTGGGTGTCTAATTGGGTCACTAATGGTTAGAGAAATGGTCTACTATCTGACGGGACGCGAGACCGAACCCAATCTGGAGTAGGGATCAATTAGTGCTTTGAATTTCGTTTTACTTTCCTTCCCTTAACAGGACCCACCAACATGGCAAAAAAAAAAAAAAAAATCCAGTATCATTACATCAGTTATGAGACAACCCTGGCATGTATTCAATATGGACGGTGGTCTCTAGTGCCCAAGTGGTGACAGGAGGACTGCTCGGACTAAGGAACGGACTAGCATGCAAGGGTCATAGTGAGGGTGAGCGACTCTGGGGTCATGCGGTGTGTGGGGTCAACAGTTGAGAGAGAGAGAGAGAGAGAGAGAGAGAGAGAGAGAGAGAGAATTATATTATTACAAGAGTGTCCATTGGCTGGCGGGAACGTGTCTTTTTGTTACCTCCTCTCTCTCTCTCTCTCTCTCTCTCTCAAAGGTGAAACCATTGAAGTGTAGTCCCCTCTTTCTTCCCCTTCCCCTCCCCTTTTCCCCTTGGTCACGAAAAAGCTGTTGAGAGAGAGAGAGAGAGAGAGAGAGAGAGGGGTTGTGTGTTTGGCAGATAGCTTATATAGACTGTGTGTGTGTGTGTGTGTGTGTGTGTGTGTGTGTGTGTGTGTGTGTACTCGTATGCTATTGGCTTTACGTGCATAGACTATGTGCACACTTGTATAAAAATGCGTACGTGGGTGTGCGTTTATGTGCGTGTGTGTATGAACCTGAGTATATAGGTGTGTGTGTGTATGAATGACGTACATAGGTAAGTATGCTATGTAAGTGCGTGTATGAAAGCGTGTATGTGCGTGTCTGTATGTGCACACGTAGATGAAAGTGCGATGTAAGTGCTGACCCCTGTATGTAAGCCCGTGTGTGAATGTGCGTATGTGCATGTGCGCCTGTATGTAGATGTGTGTACTTAGGCTAACACACAGCCAGGTAATTCCCGCGCTAATCGCTCCATAAACTTCTTTCCCCCACCAAAAACGCACACACAAAATACGCACACAAATAAAAACGCACACAAAAAAGTACACACACAAAACGCACACTAAAAAGTACACACAAAAAACGCACACAAACACCCTATCATGACTCATTTTCTAAGTTATATCCCTTTACCTAGCTTGAAACTGGTATATGCTAGTCACGAAGAAGTGCCATGGAATAAATACCGGTTTTATTCTGACCTGGTCTGAAATTGGTCTATGCTGGTCACGAAGAAGTGCTATGGAAAGGATGTAACTAGATACCAGTTTGAGAGAGAGAGAGAGAGAGAGAGAGAGAGAGAGAATTTAGAAGACAAAAATAAGACCTGAAAAATCGTTATCGGCCTGAAGTGGTTATTATGCCTGTGTGTGTGTGTGTGTGTGTGTGTGTGTGTGTGTGTGTGTACTTTTATTCTGTGTACGCCTACATATTCTACTTCCTACATCTCTGGTGTACATAGCTACGTGTGTACGCTTAATTGTGCACATGATTAGTAATGTGTACCCTGTATGTCTGTTTACATAACCCTGTGTGCACGTTTACTTGTGTACATGACTAACAATGTGTATGAGTGTGTACATAACGCCGTGTGCACGCTTACCTGTGTACATGACTAACAATGTGTACGTGACTGTGTACATCTCTAACAATGTGCACGTGACTGTGTGTACATGACTAACAACGTGTACGTGACTAACAAGGCGTACGTGCTGTGTGTACATGACTAAGAATATGTATGTGACTGTGTGTACATATATCCCCTAGTGTACTTAGATGTGTACATGACAACCAATGTGCACGTGACTATGTGTACCCGTGTGCGTGTGTGAATCCTTACATGTGTACTTGACGTAGGTACTGTGTGTATGAATGAGCTCCGTTTTCTATTTTATTTTCTTCTCTGACATCAATACCCGTTTTTTGTGACGATAATTCTCTTTTTCTGTGGTGATAATAATTCATATCTTCCACATTAATAATTCTAATTCTTATTGATAATTTGGTTAATAATTTTGTAGTTATTTTTGTGGATATTTTTCGATTGGTTATTCCTCTTTACTCTGGATTATTTCTCCTTCACTGTGTTAGTTATTATTTATATGTATTGATAATTATACTGCTTATGCTGATAATTCTTGTGTGTTGTTAATGCATGTGTAGGAGGCCGTCAATGTGTGTGTGTGTGTGTGTGTGTGTGTGTGTGTGTGTGTGTGTGTGTGTGTGTGTGTGTGTGTGTTACCAGTGAATGTGTTAATATGAATGACTACTCTCTCTCTCTCTCTCTACCTACCTACCTACCTAACTACCAGTGTGTGTGTGTGTGTGTGTGTGTGTGTGTGTGTGTGTGTGTGTGTGTGTGTGTGTGTGTGTGTGTGTTTACCATGACACACATCGCTATCAACACATCTGCATACATTTATGTTGTTGCAAATACACTTGTTTACCTGAATAAATGATTGCAATATTCTCATCTGCACTGTGCGTTGCAATATATATGACTGTGTGTGTGTGTGTGTGTGTGTGTGTGTGTGTGTGTGTGTGTGTGTACATTAACAGCTGGTATACAAGACAGACTACGCGTACATATAAAGATGTACACTAAAAAAGCGCCGCCACAATCACACACACACAGAGGGGGGGGAGAGAGAGAGTAAAATCCAGAATTAACCCATCATCGAAGTGAAGGGATTAAGAACCATCCCTTCACCTGATTGAGTCATAAATCTGGCGGGCGAATCGAAGGAGCCAATCAGGAGGCAGGACGTGGTGGGCGTGGCAGGTCATCCGGGACGCTGATTGGCTGGCTAATTACTCAAGTCTTTTCTCTGTTCTTCCATTCGACGACGCATTTTTACCAGCGCAAAGTATATGAGTGCCCACTGCGTATTTTCTTCCGCATCTTCTTCTTGATATTTTCCTTCTTCTTCTCTTCCTGTTCTTTTCTTCCTCTTCTTCCTCCTCCTCCTCCTCTCTTCTTCTTCCTCCTCCTCCCCTCTTCCTCTTCCTCCTCCTCCTCCCCTCTTCTTCTTCCTCCTCCTCCTCCTCCTCCCCTCTTCTTCTTCCTCCTACTCCTCCTCTCCCAAATATATCCAATTTAACACAACATCTTCCTCCCGTCCCTCCCCTCCACCCCCCGGCAACTCCTTCTCCTCCACCCATTCTCATCCCCCCCCTCTCTCTCTCCACTCACCCCACCCTTTTTCGACACCCCCTCCAACACATGATGATGATGATGGTGATGATGATAATGACGATAAAAAACTCTCTATTATGGGTACGGAAAGAGGTCCAATATTGCAATCACTCAATCACCGATCAACCTACAATCACCAATCAACCTGCAACCACTCAATCACCATTCCACCTCCAACCACTCAATCACCATTCCACCTCCAACCACCAATCAACCTTCAATCACCAATCAACCTGGAACCACTCAATCACCAATCAACTTGCAATCATTCCACCTGCAACCACTCAATCACCAATCCACCTGCAATCACCAATCCACCTGCAATCACCAATCAACCTACAATCACCAATCAACCTACAATCACCAATCCACCTACAATCACCAATCAACCTACAATCACCAATCCACCTGCAACCACTCAATCACCAATCCACCTGCAACCACTCAATCACCAATCCACCTGCAATCACTCAATCACCAATCCACCTGCAATCACCAATCCTGCCAGGTAGATTATTTAATTAGCGGCAGCCCCTCCAACCACCTCGTTTAATTACTCCCATTTTTCATCCAATCAGCATTACTACAACTTCCCTAGGTCATCACACACATCACCACATCGTTCATCACCACTCATCACACCATCATCATTTATATTTAGTTACAGTTATGCTCATCACTATCACCTTATTTCTTTTTCACCCTATGAACATTACTAGGACTTCCCCGGGTCATCACCACACTCATCACTACATCGTTCATCACCATTCATCACATCATCACCATTTATATTTAGTTTACTAGTTACGCTCTTTTCATCAATAATCATCACCTTGTTTCATAAGGGCGTTCAGCGGTCATCACCACACTCATCACGACACTTCGTACACCACCACTCATCACTTTTTCACCACTTTTGAATACTAGTTATCCTCTTTTCATCACAAATCATCACCTTGTTTATTTTTCACCCTA
Source organism: Coenobita brevimanus (assembly GCF_032717465.1). Lineage (NCBI taxonomy): Eukaryota > Metazoa > Arthropoda > Malacostraca > Decapoda > Coenobitidae > Coenobita > Coenobita brevimanus. The sequence goes on from NC_137055.1 coordinate 36,718,283, forward strand.
TGAGCATTACTAGAGCTTCCCCGGGTCATCACCACACTCATCACCACGGCGTTCATCACCACTCATCACTTCATCACAGTTTTTATTTACCTATTTTCTTTCCCTCCATATTTTTTTCTATGGATCCTACCTCATCCCATCATTCACCACATCGTCACCACAACTAACACCATCCACCATAACATCAACCACAACTACCATCATTCACCACACCATCAACCACAACTACCGCCATTCACCACACCATCAACCACAACTATCACCATTCACCACACCATCAACCACAACTACCACCAATCCACCATTCACCACACCATCAACCACAACTATCACCATTCACCACACCAACAACCACAACTACCATCATCCACCACACTATCAACACTACCACCATTCACCACACCAACCACAACTACCACCATTCACCACACTAACAACTACCACCATCCACCACACCAACCACAACTACCACCATTCACCACACCAACCACAACTACCACCATCCACCATCACAGCCCCTACTTCAACCAGGTGCGTGGGAATAGGTAAGCATTAATTAGTACTTAACACAGGTAACATGCAGGTGGGGGCACGGGAAAGGTGTACTCTGGGTGTACTATTTCACGTGCTAAGTACATGAGCACAGTACACACAGAGGGGTGGAGGAGTACAAATGAGGTGTACTAGGAGGTGGGAAGGGAGAGAACGATGATAAAACAGGAAGAAGTGAAAAGATGAGGAAAGGAAAAGTGGAGAGAAGAGATATTATGAGAGATATAGGATGGGAAGAGTGAAAGGACTGAAATGAGAGAGAGAGAGAGAGAGAGAGAGAGAGAGAGAGAGAGAGAGAGAGAGAGAGAGAGAGAGAGAGAGAGAGAGAGAGAGAGAGAGAGAGAATAAGAAAATCAGAGATAACAAAAAAGAAATAGGACGAGACAAAGGGAGGAAAAAAAAGATGAATTAAAGCTTACCAACACCATCAAGGGAATGCAAGATGGTCTCCACGTAGCTATAGTGAACAAACATACTTGTGTGTAAACTGCCATGATTGGAGAGCTATTGAGAGGACACACTACTTAATAAATCGCTACGGAGAAGGTGTTAGGGAGCTTCCTTGAGCGCCGAGAACAGGAGCATATATATTAGAGCCTCGACAGTGAGAAAATTTGAGAGCATCTGAGGGGACATACTGCATCCCAAGTGAAAGCGAACCCTGGTCAAGTGGATTAGTGGACGAAAGCGCAACCTACAAAAGCTACTGAAATACTACAATGAAACACGGTACAAAAAGGGTACAGACACGGTACAGAACACGTGTACATAATCCATACTCTCTCTCTCTCTCTCTCTCTCTCACTCAAAACGTCAGCGTATCCAGTTTATTTGAGGTAATGGAAGGGTGTAGGATAGGGAGGGTCAATATTCCGTGTGTGTGTGTGTGTGTGTGTGTGTGTGTGTGTGTGTGTGTGTGTGTGTGTGTGTGTGTGTGTGTGTGTGTGTGTGTGTGTGTGTGTGAGAGAGAGAGAGAGAGAGAGAGAGAGAGAGGGGGGGGACTGATCATAAAGGGGTAAGCTAGACGGGATGGGATCAAGAAGGGCAAGAAAAGGGAGGAGGGAGGGGGTGCTGTCAAATAAGGAGGGGAGGGGAGGGGTAGAGGAAGAGAGGAGGGGAAGCTAAAGAACCGCAGGGGAAGGGAAAGACACAGGAGGAAGAAATTAGAGGTAGGGGGTAAGATGGTACGGAAGGGGGAAGGAGGGGAAAAGGAGGAGGAGGAGGGGAAGGGTAGGGGAAGGACGGGGGGTCAGATGGCATGGGAGGGGGTGGGGAGGAGGGGGGAAGGTGAAAATGCCAGAGGAAGGGGCAAGAAATGGGAGGGGAAGGGGGAAGGTGAAGGGGAAAGAGATGAGGAGGGAGGAGTTAGGGGTCAAGGAGCAAGAGGGGCAGGAAAGGGGGGCAAGGAGGGGGTGAAGGGGGTGAGGGTGAGGGTAGGGGGAGGGGGGGAGGGTAGAGGGAGGGGGCTAGGGGGTAGGGAGGTTAATAAGAGTAGCAGAGGTCCGGCCATCCATGTCACCCCCAGGCCAACCCACTTGACAATGAAACTACTGCTCCTGTTTCCTGTTATACCTCTCTCTCTCTCTCTCTCTCTCTCTCTCTCTCTCTCTCTCTCTCTCTCTCCTTACCCCGTCCCTCACTCAACCTTCCCTCCCCATCTTCCCACACCCAAACCTTCCCCTGTCTCAAAACATCACACTCCATCACTCTTTCCAGTTTTCATTTTCCAGACTTAACCTCCTTCCAGTCTGACAGAGTCCTTCCATTCTTCCAGGCCGGCCATCATTATCATCATCATCATCATCATCACCATCATTATCATCATCATCATCATCATATCACCACCATCACCATTATCATCATCATCATCATCACCTATCCAGAAACAAGGAAGTTAGGAGAAGTATTAACAGCATACCAAGTGAAAAGGCTACTGATTTATATCCTTTCCATAGCACTTCTTCGTGACTAGCATCATATTCTCCTGTTATAGCTCAGTATTCAAGATGGTGAGATGGCAATTTTAGGCCAAGTTAGAGTAAAAAGAGTATAGTTTCTTCCATGACACTGGTTAAATATATTTCTTCCAGTTTTCTTTCCAGACTTCCAAACCCATTCCAGGCTGATACATACCGTCCATTTTTCAAGCCACTCCCCCTACCCCTCCCTTTACCCCCCTCCCGCTTCGCGCCGTCCCCCTCCCCCTTATACACCTCGACTCTACACCCCCTTCCTGAGTCCTTTCTCCCCCTTCCCAGCTCCCTCCCTCACTCACTCAACTCCCCTTCCCCTCCCTCCCCTCCCCCTTCCATACACACCCTCCCCCCACCTTGCTCTGCCTCTTCCCTGTTCCATCATTATTCTTCCCGTCCCTCCTCTCCCCTTCCCTTCCCCTTCCTACATTCCCCTCCCCCTTCTACTCTCACCTTCCCTTCCCCCTCCCACTCTCCCCTCCCCTTTCATGATACGCTGTTAATGTCCTTGTTGTTATGTTCTTGTTGTTGCGTTGATGTTACTGTCCTGTTGTTTGTTGTTGATGATGATGCTGGTTTTGTATGTGGCCCTATTTACGTGATGAACTGTTGTTGTTGTTGTTGTTGTTGTTGTAGTTGTTGTTGTTGTTGTTGTTGTTGTAGTTGTTGTTGTTGTTGCTGTTGTAGTTGTTGGAGTTGTTGTTGGAGTTGTTGCTGTTGTAGTTGTTGTTGTAGTTGTTGTTGTCGTAGTTGTTGTTGTTGCTGTTGTAGTTGTTGCTGTTGTTGTTTTGTTGCTGTTGTTGTTGTTGTTGTTGCTGTTGTAGTTGTTGTTGTTGTTGTAGTTGTTATTGCTGCTGTTGTAGTTGTTGTTGTTGTTGCTGTTGTAGTTGTAGTTGTTGCTGCAGATAGTGACAGTGGTCGGAGTTATCTCTTTCGATGCTGGTGTGTTTATGATTTGCACTGTTGTTGTTTTTGAATCTTGTTGTTACTGATGCAGGCGGTGGAAATCTTGGTGACAGGAGACTACTACTACTACTAATACTACTACTATTGCCACTACTATTACTACTACTGTTACTACTACTACTAATACTTTACAGTTGTTGTTCTGGGTAGTAGGTGTAATGCGTTGTCCCCTTCTGCAGAGCCAACACCCATTTCTTGCCAACACCACGCTAACATGATGACTGATTACACACACACACACACACACATACAAAACAGACGGGACAGTAGGTTGGGAAAATAGGAGACAGGATCTAATTAACTTCCCCATTCTCTCTCTCTCTCTCTCTCAAAACATAGGAAAATTAAACACACTCACAGTCCCTCTGTTTCTCTCCGTTTCCAAAACAAAAAATCAGGGGGAGATTAAAGTCTCTCTCTCTCTCTCATATTTCTTCCTATTCTTCGCATCCTCTTCCCTTTTCTCGACTTTCTTTCTCCCTTCTTGTTCTACATCTTCCTTTATCCTCCTCCTCCTCGTCATCATCACCATCATTTTCTTATTCTTGTTTTTCCTCTTCTTCGTTTTCTTCTTCTTCTTCTTCCTCCTCCTCCTCTTCCTTCCCCTCCTCCTCCTCCTCCAGTATAGCACTCTCTTTCACTCTTTATTTTCTCTCTCTCCTCTTCTCTGTGTGGGAGATTAAAGCCAGCTCTTTTATACACCCACCTCGTTCTTCCTCCTGTTGTTTTAGCCTCTCTCTCTCTCTCTCTCTCTTCATCATTCTTTTTCCTTCTATATTCTTCCTTGCCCTTCACTCCTCTCTCTCTCTCTCCATCATTCTTTTTCCTTCTATATTCTTCCTTGCCCTTCACTCCTCTCTCTCTCTCTCTCCCTCTCTCTCTCCATCATTCTTTTTCCTTCTACATTCTTCCTTGCCTTTCACTCCTCACTCTCTCTCTCTCTTTCTCTCTCTCTCTCTCAATCTATCTATATATCTATCTATCTACTCATCTGTCTATGTATATACCTATTTCTTTTCCTCTTCTTTCTTCCCAACCTTCTCCTCTCTCCCCCGCTCCCCTTTCCTGTTTCTCTTCCTCCCTCCCATCTCTCCTCCTCCCCTCCCTCCCTCCCTTTCTTCCTCTCGCCTTCAAGATGACCAACCCAGTGTAGTCTTTCCTTCTCCTCCTTCCTCCTCCCTTTCATTCATTCACCTTCCTTTCTCTCTCTCTCTCTCTCTCTCTGTTCTTCAATTCCTTCCTCTTCTTCTTCTTCCCCTCCTCCCTTCATCCTCTTAACTCCCTACTTTTATCTACCATTCCTCCCTCCTCCTCTTCTTCTTCCTCCTCCTCCTCCTCTTCTTCTTCCTCCTCCTCCTCTTCTTCTTCCTCCTCCTCCTCTTCTTCTTCCTCCTCCTCCTCCTCTTCTTCCTCCTCCTCCTCTTCTTCTTCTTCCTACTTCTACTGCTCTTCCATCTTTCCTCCTCTTATCAGTTCATTCATCATCCTTATACCTCTTAATTCTTCCTTCTCCTCCTTTCTCTCCTCTTCCTCTTTTCTTCCCCTCTTCTTCCTCTCCATTTTCTCCAGGTTGCCTTCTCTCTTCCCCCTTTCTTCCTTCCTTCGTCTCCTCCATTTCCTTCTGTTTTCCCTCTCACCCTCCTCTTCCTCCTTCCTTCCTTTCCTCCCTCACGTCTCCTTACCCTTTTTCTTCTCTCTCAACTTTTTCTTCTTCCTTCCTTCCTTTCATCTCCTCCTTTCTTCCCTCCTATCTTCTCCTTGTTCTTCTCTCCCTCCCTCTTCTTCCTTTCATTTCCTCTCTTTTCTTCTCCCTTCCTTCTTCATCTCCCATACATTTGTCTCTTTCTCTCTCGACTCCCACCTTTCCGTTTATTTTTATTTCCTTCCCATCCTCTCTCTCTCTCTCTCTCTCTCCCTTCCTTGCCTCCTCCTCATATTTCTCCTCCCTCCTCCCCTCACCTTCCTATTTCCTCTTCGTCCCTTCCCACTTCTCATCCTTCCTCCTCTCTCCTCTTCCTCTCCTCTTAAACTTCCGTCCCTTCCTCCTTGCTACTTCCCCTTTCCCTCCCTCCCTCCCTCCCTCTCCCCCTCCTTCTTTCCCCTCCCTCCTTCCACAACAACACTGCACCTTAAAAGTATAGTAACTCTCTTATGTAAAGGGTGGAGGAGGAGGGGAAAGGAGGGAGGGGGAGGGGAGGGAGAGAAGGGAGAGGGAATAAGAAAAGAGGGTGGGGTGTGGTGTGGTGCTGTGTGGCGTGGCGTGGCGTGGCGTGGTGTGGTGTGGTGTGGTGTGGTGTGGTGTGGTGAGTGTAGTGCATGGTATGAAAAGTAATATTTAATATAGTGCACCGTAGTATAGTACGGTAGTGTTGTAGTGTGGTATAGTCAGGTTTGGGCTACTGCAGTACTGTGATGAGTAGTGATGTAGTGTAATGTAGTGTACTGTCATGCGTTGTAGCAAAGTGTAATTTAGTTTAATGTACTATAGTGTAGCCTAGTGGGGTGTACTGTATTGCAAGTAGTGTAGTGTGGAATTATGAGGTTTAATTCTGTGTACCCTAGTGTAGTATATAAGTGTAATGTAATATCGTTTAACTGTACTGTAACATAGTGTAGTGTAGTGTACTGTGGTGTGGTGTGGTGTGGTGTGGTGTGGTGCAGGTTAACAGGGTGTAGCGTAGTGTAACATAGTGTAGGAAAGGAGTGTGGGCCAGGAACCATATCGTCACATCTGCTTTAATCGACACAGCCCCAGTCGAAAGTAACCCACTCCGCCATTCAGCCATCACTCAGCCACCTGTCAGCCATCCCCCAGCCACCCTCCAGCCATCCACTCAGCCATTCAGTCATCGGCCAATCAGCCACTCAACCATCACACACACACACACACACACACACACACACACACACACACACACACACACACATACGAATAAACCCTCCGCAATTCTCCAGCCTTGCACAAATACCCAAACTGTTAACAAATTCAATTCCCTAAAAATCTCCCAATTTAACTACAACATTTAAAGCCTCTCTCTCTCTCTCTCTCTCTCTCTCTCTCTCTCTCTAAGCTGGATAAATTCGCTAGGAGATAAACAAGAAGAAAAATAAATTGGCTTCCTGTCTGATGGAGCATTTTTTTTTTCTTATCCCACACCCTCAGTCTCCTCCAATGGTCTTCAGCTTTAACCCCACCCCCCGCATCGCTCAGTGTCTATCTATCTATCTATCTATCCATCTATGTCTGTCTGTCTGTCTATCTATCTATTGTCTATCTGTCTGTCTGTGTCTGCCTTCCTTCCTATTTATTTAAACCTGCTTAGCTATTTACAAACCTACTCACCTGCCCATCAACCTACCTACCTACTTACCTATCTACCTACCTACCTGTTTATCTATCTACCTGCCTACCTATCTATCTACCTACCTAAACTCGCTCCCTATCCCCTGAAAGGAAGACGGTGAACTACAGAAAGCTAATTTCAGTTTGTAGTCCATCGGGGTCACGTTAAGAGAAGCCGGGGAGTCAATAACTAATACTACTACTATTAGCACTACTACTACCACTACTACTACTACTATTACTACCACTATTACTACTACTACTACTACTGCCGTTGTGCTGGTCCTATCATCATTACTACTACAAATAATAATAATAAAAATAAAATAATAATAATAAAACGTTCGTGAATAACAGCTGCAGTACCTAAAGCTCACAATTACAGGTTAATATCACGTTCAATGACCCTAATGGCATTGCTTTTTGTCAGTATATATGTAATCACACTTGAGAGAGAGAGAGAGAGAGAGAGAGAGAGAGAGAGAGAGACAGAATCAAAGCCAGAAAGGGCCAGAAAAATAAAATGGTTCCAGATTTCTATAGGCGCACAGAAAACGGAACTTGCGAGGGGAGACTTGCCAATTTCGAACTAATTTGTCGAGGGAAAAATGGAAGGTGACAAGTGAGACGGGAGGTGACAGGCGACCCAATTGCAACCTGTCAACCACCACCACTTCCTTGCAACGGCCCTCAACAAGCACGCTAATTGATGAGGGAGATTGGGTGGTTGTGTATTTACTGTGGTAGTTGTGGTGGAGGAGGAGGAGTGTGGTGATTGTATCGAAGTGATGCGAGAGAGGCTTTAGGTGACAGATGTGATAGTGGCGTAAGTTGGGGATAGATTCTCCCTCGTTCACTCATCACCCAGTCACCAAGCCATCCACTCATCCAATCAACCACTATTCCAATCCCATCCCCAATCACCCAACATCCCAATCCAATCTCCAATCCCCTACCATCTCAATCCCTCCTACTCTTGTCCTAGCCGGCAATGAGTCTCCTGAGATGGTGTGCATGGGGGGGAGGGGGAGGCGTTAACCTGGCGGGGGATTGGCCCTTAGGGAAACGTGATCCGGATGTGTGAAGAAGTGGAGGTGTGGACGTGGGGGGAGGAAAGGAAGAAAATAAATAAAGCCATAAAGAAAATGAGAAAATAAAAGAGAGGGATACTAAATGAAGGAAATTATTAAAGACAGGAAAATTAGAGAAAGAGATACTAAATGAGGGAAATTAGATTGATAAAAGGAGCGAATGATACTGAAAGGGAACGTAAAGAAAAAAAAAAGAAAGAAAATTAAAGAAAATAAAAACATGTAAACGTTGAGTGAAAAAAGGAAGAAATTAATAAAAGAAAAATTAAGAGAAAAAACAAGAAAAAATACGATAAACACAAAACATGAAAAAAAATGAAGGAAAAAAAACAGGAAAAGAGGAAATAAGGATTAATGTAAAGTATGATAATTATGGTAAACTACAAAAAGAGAGAAGGAAGAAAAGAGAGAAAAGAGAGCAAGTGAGAGAGATGGAAGGGGAGAGGAACAAGGAAGAGAGTGATAGGGAGAGGGGAAAGGTGAATAAGGAGAAGAGGGGAGACGCGAAGCGATTGGGTGAGAGAGCGAGCGAGAGAGAGAGAGAGAGAGAGAGACAAGGAATACACACATCAATCACTGTCACTCGCCTTACACAATACACCCCGTCTACATCACCTACACCACCACAATACACCCTGCCTGCCTCACCTACACCACAATAACACCACAATACACCCTGCCTGCCTCACCTACACCACAATAACACCACAATACACCCTGCCTGCCTCACCTACACCACAATAACACCACAATACACCCTGCCTGCCTCACCTACACCACAATACGCACTGCCTGCCTCACCTACACCACAATACGCACTGCCTGTCTCACCTACACCAAAATACACCCTACCTGCCTAACCTACACCACAATAAACCCACATGCGAACACCGTATACACCATATTTAAAGGAAAAAATAATATGCATCATCTTCTCAATTATAAGAGACTGACTAGGAGAGCCTATAACCCTCTCACTCCCAGGACAACTCTAGGCCTCTATACCACCCACCAACCGAGAGAGAGAGAGAGAGAGAGAGGGAGGGAGGGGGGGGACGATCTCTGGCATCATATTCTTTCAAGATCAAACGATTTTATTCAGCAGTCAAAAGGGATAATGAGGATACTGGTACACATAGTCACGCACACACACACACACACACACACACACAAACACACACACACACAAGAATGCACTCACCCACCCACCAGACAAACACACACACTCACCCACCACACAAATAATCTCACACACAAACTCACCCCCGCCCCCCCCACACACACAAGACAAACACACACACTCACCCCCGCCCCCCCACACACACCAGACAAACACACACACTCACCCCCGCCCCCCCCACACACACCAGACAAACACACACACTCACCCCCCCCACACACACACACAGAAAAAAAACTCAAAATCTTCAAGCAGAAAAGCATATACTGAGGAGATTAGAGACAGCCCTGGGTACATAATTATTACAAGGGATGCAGGATCACGCACTCTCTCTCTCTCTCTCTGTTTATCTATCTATCTATCTGTGCCTGTAGATTGTCATTTTTCTGCTCACTTTTACTCTTGTTTCATGACTCACTCTGTCTGTCTGTCTGTCCGTCTGTCTGTCTGTCTGTCTGTCTGTCTGTCTCTCTCTCTCTCTCTCTCTCTCTCTCTCTCTCTCTCACTAAGCCCTAAATTTTAAGCCCCATATTAATACCCAGGATTTATGACGAAATAAATTAATTCAGTTATAATATTGAGAGAGAGAGAGAGAGAGAGAGAGAGAGAGAGAGAGAGAGAGACTATAAATACACAACGTTACCAATTTATACACAGCAATCAGATCACGAAAAAATTGGGTGAGATGGGAGAGACGAGATTAGGCGAGACGAGACGAGACTGAGCGAGATATGACAAGGTGAGATTATGCAACTGAGCGAGACAAGACGAGACTGAGCGAGATTATGCGAGACCAGGGAAGACGGGACAGGCTACGTCATCTGAGTCTCCTGTTCTATGTCCTCTCACGCCACCCCCCCCTCTCTCTCTCTCTCAAAAGCCTCCAACACATTCCTCTCTCTCTCTCTCTCTCTCTCTCTCTCTCTCAGATCTCCCCCAACTCCTTTCCCTTCCCCCTCCTCCCCTCTCTGTCTTCCCTCATCCTTCCTTTCCCCTTTTCCCTTCTCTCCCCCTCTCTCTCTTTTTCCTCCCCAACCTCCCCCTCAAACCTAACACTCAAGGTACAACTTCCTGAATATTCACTTAAGGGTCTAAGTAGGACTCGAGATCAAGTGGAGGACAACTTAAGTGGCAGAGGATGAAGTGGTTAGGTGAGAGAGAGAGAGAGAGAGAGAGAGAGAGAGAGAGTACTTGGGAATGAGTGGAAAATAAACGAAAAAAATCCTACGCAAAAATAAATCGCTATGGAAGAGGTGTTAGGGAGCTTCCTCAACCGACAATACACACCAACCTTAACAAATCTGACCACCGCTGCCAATCGCCCATCTCTCTCACCTGTAAAAATAATAATAATAATAATAATAATAATAACAACAACAACAATAGTAATCATCATCATCATGTGTGTCCATACCAGTTACAGGATTAGCCTAATAAAGTTCATTTTATTATTATCATTATTATTATTATTATTATTATTATTATTATTATACCCTCTCGCAGCTGAGCAAAGGCGTTTAATATTAGTCTAAGAAATGTAATTAAAATGAAAAAGAGGACTTAAGTACTCTCTCTCTCTCTCTCTCTCTCACCTGATTAAATCAATATGTATACTTTAATTAGAGACAGATCAACAGGTTGCGTGGATAAAGGTAATAAGTACTAGGAAATTAAGAAATAATAAGGGTAATTATCCACACACACACACACACACACACACACACACACACACACACACACACACACACACACACACACACACACCACGACGTAGCAGAGGCAGTACCAGGAGGAGGAGGAGGAGGAGGAGGAGGAGGAGGAGGTGGAGGATTACACAGGATTACACAGGAAAGCAAACAGCAACAGACCTTATGGTCCTTTCGAGGCTGCTTGTTAGAGAAAACTATGACTACAAGATCTAACTCTACATGTTGAAGGATAAGGATAGGAAAGCAAGAAGGCTCCCCCCACCACCAAACCCTCCAGGAAAAAGTAAGAAAAACCACCATGCAGCATGGAAAAACTGACATGGAAATTTTATAGGAAACATTGGAAAGGAAAAGTCACATTCTATAATACTTTATCTATAAGCTACCCGATAGAGTAACCTGAAAGAGAAAGTAAACAAATAAAATAATAGTTACGGCATGACATTATAAACCAGTTACATTGAGTTAATGGGAAGTCTGTGGACATAACGTGGAAGCTACACACTGCATAGTGTGGATGTTTAGGGGTGGTGCAGCAGCCTTGCCTGGCGCTTTTTAAGGTAGGCAGCAGTCAATCAGGCCCTAGCTCCGTTTGCTCCACTGAGACAAGGAACTCTCCCATGTGGGACAAGTACACAAGTTTCATCCTGAAGCAGTGACCCCTGGTACATTAAAAAAATCCCGATGGTGGTCACTTGACTAACAGGGACCCTCAGTGATCCACAGCCCATCACAGGTCGAAAGTAAGAGTAGTGACCGTTAACTCAGGGTTATCTGTGCAGCTCCTAATCTGTGCTTATATTGCTTTCTTTGCGCTGGGGAGACTGAAAAGTATATAGGACGGGTGTCTCAGATAAAAGGGGACTGCACAGTGCACAGTGTGGATGTGCAATGCACAGAGTGGATGTTTAGGGGTGGTGCGGCAACCTTCCTGGCGCTTTTTAGGTAGGCAGCAGTCAATCAGGCAATAGCTCCGTTCACTCCACTGAGACAAGGAACTCTCCCATGTGGGACAGTACACAAGTTTCATCCTGAAGCAGTGACCCCTGGTACATTAAAAAATCCCGATGGTGGTCACTTGACTAACAGGGACCCTCAGTGATCCACAGCCCATCACAGGTCGAAAGTAAGAGTAGTGACCGTTAACTCAGGGTTATCTGTGCAGATCCTAATCTGTGCTTATATTGCTTTGTTTGCACCGAATAAATTGGAAATGTATAATATCGTGACGCAACACTATGTACGGGTACATTGTTTACGGGGTGTCTTGTAGACTAAGGGGGCATGAACTTACATGTACCGTAGCTATAAAAGCAAGTTATTCGGACAGAAAAAGAGTCAGCTGAGGATTTTCATGCAAATACTTGTCTAATTTGTTTTTGAATGTCTCAATTGAGATACTGTTCACGGTATCTGAGGGTAATCTGTTCCAGATATTTACAACTCTGTTAAAGAAGAAGTATTTTGCTTCGTGGGATTGGAATCGTTTTCCCATGATTTTGCAGCCATTACTTCTGGTTTGACTTGACCGGTCTATATCAAAATATTTATTCATGTCTAAGTTGTCATATCCCTTCATGATTTTGAAAACTTCAATAAGGTCCCCTCTTAACCTGCGCTTCGTTAGGCTAAATAATTTAAGTTCTTCAAGGCGTTCCTCATATGGTTTGTTTCTAAGTCGTGGTACCATTTTTGTGATTCTTCGCTGAATTTTCTCTAATTTTTCAATGTCCTTTCTGTAGTACGGAGACCAGAATTGCACACAATACTCAAGATAGGGCGCACTAGCGAGTTGTACAAGGCAAGTATGACTTTTCCGATTTAAACTCGAAAGTTCTTCCAATAAAACCCACTAGCTTGTTTGCAATTTTTACCGCATCGGTACACTGCTTGCTTGGTTTTAGGTCATTTGATATTATCACACCAAGATCCTTTTCACTGTCTGTACTTGATAACTGAATATTGTTCATTTTGTAATTTGCATGGACATTGTTACTTCCAATATGAAGTACTTTACATTTTTCTGTGTTGAATTTCATTTGCCATTTTTCTGCCCAGCTTGCTAAAGTATTAAGGTCATTTTGTAACTGCTGCCACTGTAATTTTGAAGTGACTTTACTGGTTATTTTAGTATCATCTGCAAATTTGGATACTTTACAATTTAGACCCTCATCAATGTCATTTATATAGATAATAAAAAGTATCGGTCCAAGTACTGAGCCTTGGGGGAACGCCGCTGATCACATTACGCCATTTGGATTCCTTTCCGTTTATCACAACTCGCTGTTTTCGGTCTGACAGCCAGTCTTGTAACCATTTTAGCGTCTTTCCTTTTATTCCATGTGCTTCTATTTTTCTCATGAGACGCTTGTGAGGGACAGTGTCAAATGCTTTCTGAAAGTCGAGGTAAATTATATCTACTGCTCTTGAGTCATCGTATGATTTGTAAACATCATGGAAGAAGTCCAGTAAGTTAGTTAAGCATGAACGACGATGTCTGAATCCATGTTGCGAGTCTTTAATTATATTATTTTCTTCTAGATAATTAACTATTTTATCTCTTATGATTTTTTCCATTAACTTGCACACTACTGATGTTAAGCTGATTGGTCTGTAATTTCCTGGGTGCGACTCATTTCCTTTTTTGAAAATTGGTGTTACATTTGCTAGTTTCCATTCGTGTGGAACTTTCCCAGTACTTAATGATTTATTGAATAAGACAGAGAGTGGCAGCAGTAACTCATGTTTTGCTTCTTTGAGAATTCTCGGTGATATTTTATCGGGGCCAGGGGTTTTGTTTATGTCCGTACTATTTATGGCTGAAAGGATATCATTATTATGGATAGCATAGTTACTAAGGACTGTGCTATTTGCTTGGTTTGTGGGTAACAGTAGGTTTCTGGTGGTGTTTTCTACTGTAAAAACAGACGCAAAGTAATCGTTAAGAATGTTTGCCATTTCGACCTCATTTTCAGTGTGTCTGCCATTGTTTGTTTCTAGAGGACCTATTGATGTAGTCATAACCTTTTTCTTTCTAATGTAACTGTAAAATTCTTTAGGATTTGATTTGCACGTATTAGCAATGTGGATCTCCAGTGCTCTTTTGCTTTGTTTAATAAGTCTTTTCGATGTGCGGCGTAGATTATCGTATTGTAATTTATCATCATTATTTTGTGTAGCTTTATATTTATGGTATGCCTGTTTTTTGGCTATTAAGTTACTTTTTATTTCACTGGACCACCACTTTGGTTTACTATTTCCAGCTGGACGTCTGTTACGTAGTGGCACACATGACTTTACCACTTCATTAAATTTTTCGGTGAATATTTCCCATGCTTGGTTTATGTCATCGGTTTCAGACATTTGATTCCAATCTGCAGTTGCAAGTAGCGCTCTGAGCCTGTTGAAATTAGCTCTACGATAATCTGGGACCTTTTCTTTGCTCTCCGTTTCTTTTACTTTTTCAGTAGTAATATTAAACTGTATAGTTCGATGATCACTGGAACTAAACTCAGGTCCTATTTCAACGTTGTTGACTAGGTTATCATTTGTAGTCAAGATGATGTCTAGGATATTGTTTCCTCTCGTTGGGTATTCTACGTGTTGGGAAAGGGCGCTTTCCTGAAGATTCGTATAAAGCTCTTGTCCTGAGTGTGCTGTCAGTGGTTCACCCCACTTTGTTACCGGTAGATTAAAGTCTCCAAAAATTACGCTATCCTCTTGACAACAAATTTCCGCAATTTGATCATAAAGTTTTTCATCTGTCTCAGTTGACTGTGCTGGCGGACGATAGATGAGACATATATTTATTTTGTGTGTGAATTAATACTTAGCTGAACATAACTGGCATCTATGTTGGTAATACTGGGTTTGGATAGCACAAGGGGATGGAGACTAGTTTTCACATATAGTAAAACACCGCCACCAGCTCGATGTGGTCGCTCACAGCTGAAAATATTGTACCCTGTTAGTGAGTATTCCGCTAGAAAGTCACGGTCAGATGTGTTAATCCAGGACTCTGTGATGCCAATGATGTCATAATTTTCTAGGTAAATTAGAGATTCTAAATCCTCAAACTTGTTACGTAGACTACGTGCGTTAGCATAGCAGACTCTAATTCCGTTCCGAACAGTTGGTGATCTGACTTTGTGGGTATTTACGTTAAGGTTACTGTTCCTGGACGTGCCGCGTTTTTTGATCTGAAGAGGGCAACATTATCGTGTAGAAGTCTACCTAGCCGTGCCGCTCCTACTGAGTTCAAATGGAGACCATCTTTCTGGAATAGAGTATGTTGCTCATAAAACTGGTCCCACAGATTGACAAAGTCGACTCCCTCTTGCGTGCAGAGAGATTTGAGGAGGAGGAGGAGGAGGAATATCTGAAACGAGAACCCGGTGGACTGCAGGCTTAAGTTTCCATTCTCTCTCTCTCTCTCTCTCTAAATACATAATAGCAGTTCCCCCGCCCAGTTATATCAGCGCCACCGTGTGAAGGCGTCTCTTTAACAAATACAGGTAGGTAAAGCCTTCATTAACACCCCTACTTCTGCGATTCATTCTCTACATACCCTTAACATTTTCCCTTGATTCATTTATGCAGATTTCTATATTTTATCCCTTAACATTCTTCTTGGATTTATTTATGCTGCTTTATATCGACTGAGTTTAAAATGTAGGAGGGGATACTGAGGTGTAATGTGAGAAATAAATCGCTAATGAAGAGGCGTTACCAGCCTCCCAAACCACTTACACGGGTGGAATCATAACCTGGTTCAATATGGATGGCGGAAATGATAATATAAACTCTAAATAATAAAGGAACTACCACAATTACTACCACAATCACCAGCTACCACCACAACAATAACAACTAGCTGCTACTACCATCACCACCACAAAAACTAGCCACAACCACTACCATACAACTACCACCATCACCACAACCACCAGTACCACGATCATCATGACCATATTGACTACCAACACCACAACCACTACCAAGTCACCACAACCATTTCCATCACCACAATCACTACCGAAAGTCACCACCACCACCACAACCATTCCACCACCACCACAACAACAATAATACCGTGACAAACTGCAATTAAGCTACACAAATCCGTCCATCCATGCAACCACCATGCTCTGTAGTGTTGCATGATGTTGCCCTGTTGACCTATTCCTAACTTGCAGACGCTGACAACAAGTGTGTGTGTGTGTGTGTGTAATTCACCGGGTCGGTCAGGATCACCTGATGGTCGTGATCGTCAGCTTTTACCCTCCCGGAAGGGAGCTGAGAGCTCATATAGTCCGATCTAAGGGCAAGGCTGTGACCTTCACACACGCACACACCCGTCCCCTTGCTCAAGGGGGACAGTAACCACCCACTTCGTCAGTGAAACTTTTCGCAACCTGAGCGAGGCGCGAACTCCCGTCTACCAGATGGCAAGCGAGTACGTTACCACTGCACCAGCGAGCGGTGTGTGTGAGAGAGAGAGAGAGAGAGAACATAAGAACATAAGAAGAGAGGATAACTGCAGTAGGCCGGTTGGCCCATGCTAGGCGGCTCCTAGAGGAGTAACTGAACTACTAGAATGAGATAAGGATAGCAAAGAAGAAGGCTCTCCCCCGCCCTCCAAACCCTCCAGCCGAAGCCGGCAGGAAAAAGTCAGAAAGAACACCACGCCGTATAGAAAAACTGGCGTGGACATTTTACAGGAAAGTGTGAAAGGAGAATAGAGACTATCATAGTGTAACCTGAAAAGAAATTTTTTTTTGAATTAGTATTGGTTATAATATTTTCTTTATTCTATATCCACCCCTTATTTGTCATATGCTTATCTAGCCTATGCTTGAAACTCTCAATGGAAGAGGCAGCAACTACTTTACTAGGTAGCTTATTCCATTCGTCTACTACTCTATTACCAAACCAATTTCTACCGATTTCCTTACTGAAACGGAATTTTTCTAGTTTGAAACCATTATTTCTAGTTCTATCCTGTATGCTCACTTTAAGTACCTTGCTAATATCTCCCTTATTTATACCATTCATCCACTTAAACACCTCAATTAAGTCTCCCCTTACTCTACGCCTCTCTAGCGAATGCAGACTTAGTCTTTTCAGTCTGTCTTCATATGACAGGTTCCGGACGTCATGTATCATTTTAGTCATTCTTCTCTGTACATTTTCTAACGAATTAATATCCATTCTATAGTAAGGACACCAAAATTGTACTGCGTAGTCTAAATGTGGCCTTACTA
The DNA here is from genome assembly GCF_032717465.1 of Coenobita brevimanus. Taxonomy (NCBI): domain Eukaryota; kingdom Metazoa; phylum Arthropoda; class Malacostraca; order Decapoda; family Coenobitidae; genus Coenobita; species Coenobita brevimanus. The sequence goes on from NC_137055.1 coordinate 36,735,360, forward strand.
ATGCTAGATAAAGTTTCAGTATTACTTTAGATGATCTATTGCTCACGCTTCTCGAAATAAATCCTAGGACCCTATTTGCTTTATTTCTCGCATTAATGCAATGTTGTCTAGGTTTAAGGTCGTTACTAATCATAACTCCTAGATCTCTCTCGCATTCCGATTTGTTAATTTCTTTGTTATCTAAGCTGTATTTAGTATCTCCAATGGTCTTGCCTACGTTAAGTACTTTACACACACACACACACACACACACACACACACACACACACCAACCTAAGTAAGAAAAAGAAGACAATGATGATGATGATAATAATAATAATAATAATAATAATGATGATGATAATGATGTTAATGAATTCACAACCTCACGTATGTACAATATATACATCAACACATCAATACATCAAAATACATCCAAATACATTCTCAAAAATACAAAACATGACATTACAAGGAGAATAACACAGCTCAGTTGGTCCTAGTTAAAAATGATAAACTTAATTTGCTTACGACACCTAACAAGCGTTGCCCCTCCCTCGTTAACCACCTGCCCAATTACCTTCGTTTAATGACCTTCACGCCCTGGTTAACGAGTCCTAGGATTACCCACGTTAATCCTCGTTAATCCCAGACGACCAGGATTATATGTTAGAGTAGGATTTGTTATTAATGTGGGGTTAAACGGGATATTGACTTCGCTATATGCAGTATCTCTCTCTCTCAGTCTGTCTGTCTCTCTCTCTCTAACTTCGGCTAACTTTTCCCTCTTCTTCCTCTTTCCTCATTACTTCCCACCCTTCTCTCTCTCTCTCTCTCTGTGGGGTAACTGAATAATACTTTTTTACTGACACCTATTTTTTCAATGTTCACTTCCATTCGCTTTTTCATTCGCCGGCTTGTTTACAGTTCACACCACACCATACCCTGCCTCCACCACACCATATCTCCACCACACAACCTCTCCACCACACCATCTCTTCATCATACCACCCCTCCATCACACCTCTCCACCACACCAAGCCACCAACACATCCTCTCTTCACCATAACACTATACCCAAATAATCCACACCACGCCCTCCCCCACCACACCCACACTCTCCATCCACCACATCTACATATCCCCCTCCACACCACACCCACACCCTCCATCCACCACATCTACATATCCCCCTCCCCACCACTCCAACACACCCTACCTCCACCACCATCTACTCACCACCACATAACATCCTATCTCCACCACACTACACCACCACATTCTACCTCCACTACATCAAACTACCACACCCTGCCTCCACCACAACGGGAAGAATTTACCACACCAATTCCACTACTTACCCCACTCTCTCCACCACAGTTCACTTCCAAACACCCCCTTTTCTCCCAACCACACACACCACCACACTTCCACACCATAAGCCCCACTCTCTCCACTATACCACAGTTTGTCTCCCTACTCCACTCTCCTACCACACCACACTCCATCCCGCGCCCTTAACCCAACCCCACTCTCATTCCACCACACCCCCCATCACACTCTCCTACCACACACTACATTTCACCACGCCACAACCACACGCCCTTTCTATTTCATCTCCACCACACTTTCCACCACATCCCCATCACTGTCTCCCTCCACCGCACCCACATCACACCTCTCCACCACGCCCATACCACACTCTCCACCCCACCCCACCACACCTCTCCACCACAACCACATCATACGCCACCACACCAACACCACATTCTCTTCCCATGTCACCCTCGCCACACCTTTCCACCTCACCCCAACCACACCCCACCACCTCTCCCACCACCACACTTACGCTCCATTCCCTCCCACCACACCTCTCCACCTCCTCCTCCTCCTCCACCACACTCCACCACTCCGGCGAGCTTGTACTGTACCACACCACACTAGACCACCACCTTTAACGTTCAGGCTCCACCCCTCCCCCCTCTCTCTCTCTCTCGTGTAACCCTTCTTCATTTCTTCAATTCCCTCTCTCTCTCTCTCTCTCCAATTTCTTTTCTAATCCGTGTGTTTCCCTTTCTCCCCCTCTCTTTCCTCTTTTCTTTCTTTTTAATCTCTTTTTTTATATAGTGTATGCTCAATTTTCCTCCCAGCATATTCTCTCTCTCTCTCTCTCTCTCTTTCTCTCTCTCCTTCTCCACCCTCTTTCTCTTTCCCCTCCCTTCCACTCTCCCCTTCCCTACCTTAACCCCAACCTTTCATCCCTTCCCCTTCATCTTCCCTCCTCACTCCTTCCTTTCCTCCCTTTCCTCTCACTCCCCCTTCCCTGTCTCCTACCCCCTTTCCTCTCTCCCCTCTCTCCACATTTCCTACTCCTAACCCCTTTTTTCTCTCCCCTTCCCCTCTCTCTCCCCCTTCCCTACCTCCTACCCCTTTCCTCTCTCCCCTTCCCCTCTCGCCTCTCTCCACATTCCCTACTCCTAACCCCTTTTCTCTCTCGCTTTCCCCTCTCTCTCCCCTTTCCCTACCTCCTTCTTGCTTTACTATCCTTATCCTTCAACATGTAGAGTTAGATCTTGTAGTCATAGTTTTCTCTAACAAGCAGCCCCGAAAGGACCATAAGGTCTGTTGCTGTTTGCTTTCCTGTGTAATCCTGTGTAATCCTGTGTACCCCTTTCCTCTCTCCCCTTCCCCTCTCTCTCCCCCCTCCCCCTCCCCCACAACCCCACACTCCCGACTAACGACTATGGAGGTGATCTCACTAAATTAACCCGAATTACACCAAAGCAATTAAGAAGGTGGGATTGTGGGCTTTAATTCTCTCTCTCTCTCTCTCAATAAATGCATAACAGGTATTTCAGACATTCCAAGTTTTCTTTTGCTTGAAATTCTCTCTCTCTCTCTTTCTCTCTCCCTCTCTCTCTCTCTTTCTCTCTCCCTCTCTCTCTCTCTCTCTCTCAAATGCTGACTTCTGCTCCTAATGACCACCAAGTTAAAGGTCCAACTTGCTTTAACTCTCTCTCTCTCTCTCTCTCTCTCTCTGCCATTTTTTACTGAGTCTGATCTTTAGCGTATGACTCACTGTTTTTTCTCTTCTTTCTCTCTCTCTCTCTCTCTCTCTCTCTCTCTCTCGCTCTCTCTCTCTCTCTCTCTCTCATTAAAATGAATGAATTACAGTTGAAGAGAGATATGTGACTTAATAAACATCATCATCATCATCATCATCATCTTCACCAGTATCACCACCACCACCACACCACCATCATCATCATCATCACCACCACCACCACACACCACCATCATCACTACATCCATCCCTAACAGCACTTTCATCACCACCATAAAACACATCACCATTTTTAATCACCACAAATTCACCACAACTATCACCATCACTACAGGCAGAGGCAAAAGTGGTACCCATAGTTACAGTGTCGGAAATAACACTAACCCTATACATTTTAACCCAGGAAAAGCTATGTTAATATGCGGTCACAAACTTTTGACTGCGACTGTATGAAATTAATTACTGACTCATGCTGTGTGTGTGTGTGTGTGTGTGTGTGTGTGTGTGTGTGTGTGTATGCGCGCGCGCAATTCTGGTTGACTCATATATCTACCTGCTCTTTAAATATCTACCTGCTCTTTAAATATCTACCTGCTCTTTAAATATCTACCTACTCTTTAAATATCTATCTGCTCTTTAAACATCTACCTGCTCTTTAAATATCTACCTACTCTTTAAATATCTATCTGCTCTTTAAACATCTACCTGCTCTTTAAATATCTACCTACTCTTTAAATATCTATCTGCTCTTTAAACATCTACCTGCTCTTTAAATATCTACCTGCTCTTTAAACATCTACCTGCCCATTAGATATCTACCTGCTCTTTAAACATCCAATTGCTCTTTAAACATCTTGCTCTTTAAACATCTCCCTGCTCTTTAA
>NC_137055.1:36744286-36761786 GCF_032717465.1 Coenobita brevimanus
GAATGAAAAAAATGAATGAAAGAAAGGAGGAAAGAAACGAAGGAAGAAAGAAAGACGGGAGAGAAAGAGCAAAGGAGGGAAGGAAAGAGAAGGAAGGAAATTAAGAAAGGAAGGAAAGAAAGAAAGGAGGAAATTAAGGAAGGAAGGAAAGAAAGAAAGGAGGAAATTAAGGAAGGAAGGAAGGAAAGAAAGAAAGGAGGAAATTAAGGAAGGAAGGAAAGAAAGAAAGGAGGAAATTAAGGAAGGAAGGAAGGAAGGAAGGAAAGAAAGAAAGGAGGAAATTAAGGAAGGAAGGAAGGAAGGAAAGAAAGAAAGGAGGAAATTAAGGAAGGAAGAGACAAACAAGCGAACGAACGGAAAGAAAAACGATCAGGAAAAGAAAGGAAAAAAAGAAAGGTTGAAAGAAAGCAAGCACACAAAATCAAACAGAAACTTGAAAGAAAGAGAACCAGGGAGAAAAAATTGAGAGAGAAATCAGAGGAGAAAGAAAAGAAAGTAATCAAGCACTGACAATAGGGCAACAACAACAACAACAACAACAACTGCTCGGGAAAGGCAAGAAGTAAACGAGTCGTGATTAAGAGCAGGAACAAAGCGATTCTGTTCACACACACACACACACACACACACACACATGCAGGCCTACACATACGCTGCAGTACGTACACACCCGTATATTTACAGACACACAACATGTTCACCATCTCTTTCTAGCACACACACACACACACACACACACACACACACACACACACACACACACACACACACACACACACACAAAAGGACAATCGCACGAAAATTAAGATACAATCACGCGGTCACACACAGCCGATACAATCTCTCTCTCTCTCTCTCTCTCTCTCTCTCTCTCTCTCTCTCAGTACATACCAAGCTCTGCCTTCCTCCTCCTTCCCTTATTCTTTCTGCTTACAAACTCACCTGAAAAGAGAAAGAAGAATTTAAAATATAATAGTAATATATTTCTAATTAGCTCACCTTTAGTATTACCCAAAAAACTATATAAAAAAAAAATCTAAGGCTTCTAATTCAAAATCTAGGAAGAGAAGTTTCAGTCACGCCTCAAAATAGAAAATGGAGTGCGTTTTCTTTGATCATGGGTAACTTCAGTATATCTCTCATAAATTTAAGATCTTGGAAATTTAAATGAGGATTGGAGCGAGGTTCGTACCCGGGATATTTGTTGTGGAGGGTATTGACTGCCGATTTGCCCACACCGTACGTCTTGTGTGTGTGTGTGTGTGTGTGTGTGTGTGTGTGTGTGTGTGTGTGTGTGTGTGTGTGTGACAGAGAGAGAGAGAGGACGCCTGTTTGTAAGATTTTTTTTTGGTGTGTGTGTGAGACAGAGAGAGAGGACGCCTGTGTGTATGTGTGTAAGAGGGAGTTTTGTGTGTGTGTGTGTGTGTGTGTGTGTGTGTGTGTGTGTGTAAGAGAGGATGCCTGTGTGTATGTGTGTAATAGGGAGGGTTTTGTGTGTGTGTGTGTGTGTGTGTGTGTGTGTGTGTGTGTGTGTGTGTGTGTGTGTGTGTGTGTGTGTGTGTGATTTAGGTGAACAGATAACGATATAGACAGACAGACAAACGCAAAAACAGAGATCAACAATATTTAGAGAAACAGACAGACAGATATGGGGGGGGGGATATGTCCTAAAAATAAATATAGTAGGAGAAAAATTCAGCTATTGTGAGGAGTAACTTACTCTAACTACTCTTGCTCTAATTCCTCTATCTCTAACTACTCTAACTTTCTCTAACTGCTAACTCTCAAACTACTCTTTTCTCTAACTACCCTTTCCCTAACTGCTCCAACTTTCTCTAACTCCTTTCTCTAACTACTCCAACTTTCTCTAACTATCCTTTCTCTAACTACTCTAACTTTTTCTAACAACTTTCTCTAACAATTCTTTCTCTAATTACTCTAACTTTCTCTTACTATCCTTTCTCTAATTACTCTTTCTCTAACTATTCTAACTTCCTCTAACTACCCTAACTTTCTCTAACTGCTCAAACTTCAAAGGCTTCTTAAAGGTACTATCTCTCTCCACACTTCATCTTCAAGGACTTCACTTTCTACCCTCAAGATCCATCCCAAAGGTGAACATTTTATAGCCATTAAAAAAGAAAGAAAAAAGAAAAAAATGATAGTAATACATCATACCTATCAGAGCAAAGAAGGTGAGAGAGAGAGAGAGAGAGAGAGAGAGAGAGAGAGAGAGAGTCAGTGCTGTCGCCTTGAATGAAAAGAGAAGGTGACAGATGGCAAGAATCAGGATTCGGAGGGAGACGTCTGGAGGAGGAGGAAGGAACGAAGAAGAGGAAAATGAGAGGGAAAATGGAGGAAAAAGAGGAAAAAAAGAGAAGAAATAACAAAAAGAAAGGTAATGAAAGGAAAGGGGAGGGAAAGAGAGGAAGGAAAGGAATGGAGAGGGAGAGGAATGAGGACAAGGGAAAGGAAAGGAAAGAGGAAGAGGGAAAATTAGAAAAAAAGAAGGTTAGAGAGAGAGAGAGAGAGAGTGAAGAGAGGAGAGACGTGAGATAGATGGGAGTGATAAAGAGAGGCGGAGATGAGAGGAGGGAAGGAAATGAAAGGAGGAAAGGAGAGAGGGGGAGGGAGGAGGAAATATGGGAGTAGGGAAGATGAGAGGAAAACAGGGGAGGAGAGGAATGTGAAGAGTGAAGAGACGAGAGAAGGAGAGAAGAGGAAGCAGGGAAAAAATGAAAAGGAATAGGAGGAGAGGAGAGGAGAGGAAAGAAGGAGAGGGAAGAGAAGAGCAGAGGAAAGAAGAGAGAGAAGAGAAGAGAAGAGAAGAGAAGAGGAGAGGAGAGGAGGGGCAAGAGAAGACGAGAGGAGAGAGAAAGATTAGAAAAAAAGAAAAGAAGAGGAGAGGAAATGTGAGAGGGAAGGAAAAGATGTATGATGATGATGAGGAGGAGGAGCAGGAGTAGGAAGAGGAGGTGGTGGAGAGAAAGACAGGAAGGGTAGCGTAGTGAAGGAGTTACAGGTACACAGATACAAAGACCACACAGACCTAGGGAGACAGTCCGGCCTAATTCTTACATACAACTTAAGAAAGCCTGAAGACGCTCTCTCTCTCTCTCTCTCTCTCTCTCCCTCCAAGAAACAGGCAACTGGGATATTGAGACAGACAGACAGACAGAAAGATAAAGACTGATAGACAGATAGATAGACAGATAGACAAACACAGTGAGTTATGGAAGGGGGGTCAAAGGAAGGGAGAAAAAAATTAAAAAAAATATTACGTGGGAAGGGAAAGGGAAGGGGGAGATGGGGGAGGGGAAGGAGGGGGAGGGGAAGAAGAAGGGGGAGATGAGGGAGGGGAGAAAGTGGGGCGGGGGTACACACAGGCCACTCACTTACAACACCTGAGAGAGAGAGAGAGAGAGAGAGAGAGAGAGAGAATCAGTAAACAGCCTCTTACACACACACACACACACACACACACACACACACACACACACACGCAAACATACACAAGGGGAAGGTGTTGTGGTTAATCAGAGGGTTAATGGGAGACACAAGGGGTCGCTTTAAGGTGCTCATTGCTCTCTCTCTCTCTCTCTCTCTCTCTCTCTAAATCCAAATAAATGTATGACTCAATCGTGTAAAAAATATAATTAGGTAAGTATAAACAGACAACAATCTCTCTCTCTCTCTCTCTCTCTCTCTCTCACTCTCTTTCTCTCTCTCTCAAAACAAACACACCCACCCACCCACCCACACACACACACACCTCACACTCATCATCACAGCCTCTGCACTACCTCACCTAATTCTACCTCCTCTCAGCTCACACTAATCTCACTCTATCCTCCTCTCACTCTGCTCCTCTAACCAACTTATACTTACTCTCCGAACTCACTGTTAACATATTTCTTACACTAATTCATTCTAGCTCATACTAACCTCACTCTAACTCCTCACACTACTTCATGTCTATTCCCCTAACCTCACACTACCCCACTAACTTCAGTCTGTCCTCTTCACAACTACACTAACCTGCCCCACTACCTTCCCTACCTCACTCTGAATCACCTCTACCTTCACTCATCTCTTCACGCTTCCAACACTAACCTACCTCACTCTACCTGCCATAATCTCTCTCTCTCTCTCTCTAAGTCACATACCTCACTCTATTTCATTCTGCTTCTCACAACTCACACTATTTTCAACACACCTACTGCACTGCTCTCCCTCACTCTACCCTCCCCTTCCTTCTCTCTACCTCAGTCTACCTCTTCTCACCTCCCCCACTAAATCTTTCCTCCCTCCCATTTGACCCCTTCTTACTTCTCTCATCCCTTCCTCAAACAACCCGTGTCTTCATTTGCTCTCTCTCTCTCTCTCTCACACACACACACACACACACACACACACACTTTTCACCATTTCAAATTTAGCACATTATTCTTTCATTCTTTCATTCTCTCTCTCTCTCTCTCTCTCTCTCTCTCTCTCTCTCTCTCTCTCATGTACCCAAACTCTCCTTGCTCATCACTCACTCCTTCATATTTTAACATGTCATCACCCTCTTTCACTCTCTCTCTCTCTCTCTCTCTCTCTTCCTTTCCACCCCTCATCGATTTCTTCCTTCCTCCTGTAACTCTCTCTCTTCCTAACCGCTTTACTCTCCTTTTCTCTCTTTCCCTTCCTTTAATTTTCTCTCTTCCTCTCTAAATATTTCTCTCCCTCCTCTCTTTTTCTCTTATCGACCTTTTATTTACCTCTTCTTATTTCCTCTCTCTCTCTCTCTCTCTCTCTCTCTCTCTCTCTCTCTCTCTCTCTCTCTCTCACCTTATACCCTTCTTCCCTCTACCCACACCCTACCCTTCCCTTCCTCTCTTTCCCTACACCCCCTTTGGGACAAATATGTGTAGAGGTGATAATGGAGGGAGAAAGGGAGGGAAGGAGGGGGGAAAGGGAGGAGGGAGAGAGGGAGGGAAGGAGGGGGGAAAGGGAGAGAAGGAGGGAGAGAGTGATGGAGAGAAAGGGAGAGGGAAAGAATCAAAGAGAAGGAGAGAGAGAGGTGTGAGGATGGGGATGAGGAGGAGTAAAAGAGTGATGGTTTGTAGAGTGAAAGTGTTAGGAGGTGAGAGTGTAGAGACAGAATGAGTGGGTGTGAGGTGGTGAGGGTGTAGAGAAAGAATGAGTGGGTGTGAGGTGGTGAGGGTGTAGAGAAAGAATGAGTGGGTGTGACGTGGTGAGGGTGTAGAGAAAGAATGTGTGGGTGTGATGTGGTGAGGGTGTAGAGACAGAATGAGTGGGTGTGACGTGGTGAGGGTGTAGGGACAGAATGAGTGGGTGTGACGTGGTGAGGGTGTAGAGAAAGAATGAGTGGGTGTGAGGTGGTGAGGGTGTAGAGACAGAATGAGTGGGTGTGAGGTGGTGAGGGTGTAGAGACAGAATGAGTGGGTGTGAGGTGGTGAGGGTGTAGGGAAAGAATGAGTGGGTGTGAGGTGGTGAGGGTGTAAGGAAAGAATGAGTGAGGTGAGGTAAGGGTGAGAATGAGGGGTAAGGACAAGATAAGTCAACCAATCACCCTGACCTCCTCACCCTCCTGACCCACACTACACCTATGCTTCCCTACACCTATCCACACATTCCCACACCTGTCACCTATCCCACACCTGTCCACAGATACCCACACATTCCCATACCTGTCATCAATCCCACACCTGTCCATATACCCACACCTCCCTCTTCAAGACATACTCCCTCACTTGCACTAAAATTTTTCATACCTATAATTACTCCCTCACACCTGTCATCAGCACTCCACACCTGTTATTACCCATCACACGTGTCACTTTTCACACCTGTCAACTCCTGTAAATACCCTCCCACACCTGCCCACAACTACCAACCTACTCCCACACTTACGTAAACGTTTTTAGGGCAGTAATTACCCCTTCCTAACACCTGTCACTACCTAAGCACACACACACACACACACACACACACACACACACACACACACACAGGAGATCACGGCACGAAAACCATAAAATCAGCATAATAGTTAAAAAAAAAAAACAATAAAAAGGCACCAAGACCACAACAACAACAATCAACAAAACAACACATCAAACGAAGAAAAAAACAAGAAACACGAAAGAAAACACCAAGACAACAGACGCAAAAATCCATAAAGACAGAGACAACACCAAGACAACAAGACAAAAAAAACAGAAAAACACCAAAACAAATAAAGACGAAAGAACTGCATGACCACAACAAAACAACCACTCCAATCAACACAACACAAAGACACCACCAACAAAAACAATCAACAACATAATCTACCAACACAATAAGGGCACAATCAACGACATGAATAAGCAACACAACAAAAACAGGCCTCCAATCAACACAAACAACAACAACAGCAGCAGCAACACATCACCACCACCACCACATCGCACCAACTTTGCCCGTTCCGTGTGGCAAAGTTCTCTAAGTTCCGGGTCAAAGTTAGCTAATGTTATGCCAAGTCAGCCATATTAAGCCACCTTCAGCCACATTAAACCAGCCCAAGCCACAAAAAGCCAGGTGGAGCCATATCAAGCCAGGTCCAGCCATACCCCAAGCAGTTTCAAGCCTGGTCTAGCCTGACTATAAATTCTAAGCCTGACTATAAATTCTCAGCCTGACTATAAATTCTACGCCGGGTCCCAAGCCAGGCTGGTAAGAAGCCTGTTGCCCTGGCGACACTAAGCGAGACTGGCGCCAAGGGAGGGGTTGGCGCCAGAGAGAGAGAGAGAGAGAGAGAATGATAAGTTACATACAGCGGTACACCTAGCTATATACTATATGCGCGCACACACACACACACACACACACACACACACACACACACACACACACACACATTTAGGGTAGGTTCTGGTCTAGTCAATTTATTTTCATGTGACCGAACCAGTCCCTATCAGAATCAATACTACACTTTGTTTATATATTTCATGAACCTTAATTATGGGATGGAAGTGAGTCTCCTTGGTTACTAAATAAAACGATAAGTCTCCTTGGTTACTAGCCAAAACGATGAGTCTCCTTGGTTACTAGTTAACGACCGTTCAATGTGACTACACCTGGCAATCAAGAGAGGTGAGGCTTGATTAAAGGCAGTGCAGTGGGTCCCTTCATGTACACCTGTTTATGTTCCCACCTGTCGGTTTACTGATGGTGTACACAGATTCTAACATACACAGACTCTAACACACACATACACACACACACACACACACACACACACACACACACACATTCTAACACACACAAGCTTTCCCAGTATAACACTCACATTCTCACATGCATCACTCTACCTTCACACACTTCGTCCCCATTCGTACTGCACCAGCATGGGCGTGGGTTATATCTGGCTGTCACTCTCCTTCCCACAATGTATGGTCTTGCCGCGGACTGTATACATATTTAGGATAAACTGTGGGAAAGGGAAAATCAGTGGGAACGAGGGGAGAGAAGGGGGAGAGAGGTAAAAGGTTAGAGGGGAAGGGGGGGAGAGGCGAAGGGAGACGAGGGCAAGGAGAGGGGTGAGGAGGGAAAATGAAAAGTGGAAGAGGGGTAGGATGTAAGGGGTGGTGGAGAGGGGAAGGGGAAGGGAAACGAGGGGTGGGTGGGGGAGAAGGGAGAGAAGGGTAAGAGAAGGGAGAGGGGAGAGGTGGGTGGGGAAGGGAGAGGGGAGAGGTGGATGAGGAAGGGAGAGGGGAGATAAGGGCAGGAGAAGGGAGTGGGAAGAGGTGGGAGGGGAAAGTAGAGGGGAGAGAGGGGTAGGGGAAGGGAGAAGGGAGAGAAGGGCAGGGGAAGGGAGAGGGGAGAGGAGGGTGGGGATGGGAGAGGGGAGAGAAGAGTAGGGGAAAGGGGAAGGGAGAGGGGAGAGAAGGGTAGGGGAAAGGGGAAGGGAGAGGGGAGAGAAGGGCAGGGGAAGGGAGAGGGGAGAGGAGGGTGGGGAAGGGAGACGGGAGAGAAGAGTAGGGGAAAGGGGAAGGGAGAGGGGAGAGAACGGCAGGGGAAGGGAGAGGGGAGAGGAGGGTGGGGAAGGTAGAGGGGAGAGAAGAGTAGGGGAAAGGGGAAGGGAAAGGGGAGAGAAGAGTAGGGGAAAGGGGAAGGGAGAGGGGAGAGAAGGGTAGGGGAAGGGGTGGGGTTGTGTCACCTGAACAAACAGTGACAAGCGAGAAAAAGGAACAGTTCAAACACGATATTTCACCCCTACCTACCCCTTCCCCTACCCCTACCTAAGCCTTCCCCTTCCCCTTCCCCTTCCCCTCCCCTACCTACCCCTTCCCCTACCTCCCGTCTCTCTTATTTCATCTCTCTCCCTCCCCCTCTCCAAATCCTCCTTCCTCCTACCTCTCTCCCTCTCTTCCGCTCCCCTCCTTCGTGATTCCTCCCTTCACTCCTACCTTCCCTCTCCCCTTCCCTTCCCTCCCCCACCTTCCCTTCCATCTTACTGCCTTCTCTCTCTCCTCCCCTCCCCCTTCCTTCCTCCATCACTCCTCCTGTCCCTCTTACTTCCTCTTCCCTCCCTCCTTTCCCTCTTCTCTCCTCCCTTCTTCACCCTCCCTCTCCCTGATTCATTCTCTTTTTCCATCTTCATTCTGATCCCTTCCTCTCTCCGTTCTTTATTTCTGCATTCCCTTCCCCACCCTTCACCTCTCTCTCTCTCTCTCTCTCTCTCTCTCTCTCTCTCTCATTTCACCCTCCTCCCGCCTTCTCACTTTCATCTGTCTCCGCCTCCCTATCGACCTCTCTCTCTCTCTCTCTCTCTTTCTTCAACACCTTCCCTCAATTCTCTCTCCTATTTTTCCTCATCTACTCTCATAAAATTTCCTCTTCCCTTTACCAAATCTACCTCTTACTTCCTTTTATCACTGACTGCACCTCCTCTCAGTCTACCTCACCTACTCTCTTCTACCTTTCCTCTCTTCCTCCTCCTCCTCCTCCTTCTTCTCTTTCCTGTAATTATCATCCTATCCTCCATTTACTTCCCCTCTTCTTCTATGATTCCCCTTACTCTTCTCTCTCCTTATACTCTCCCAATGCCTTCTCCTCGTCTCCGATTTTTTCTCCTCTTCCTCCTTTTCTTTCTCCTCCTCTTCATCTTTTCTTCACTCTCCTCTTCCTCCTCTCTTCTCTTCTTCCACTCTTTCCTCTCCTCTGCTTTTTCATCTTCCTCCTCCTCCTTCCCACTTTCTCTCTCCTTTACCATCTCTTATTTTCTTCTTTCATCTCTTCCTCCTCCTGCTCTTCTTCCCACTCCTCCTCCTCCTCCTCTTCTTCCTCCTCCTCCTGTTTCAGGTTATGGGCGTCTCAATTTTCTCCACTGACCACTAGTCCTCTCCTGTTACCCTCTCCCTCCTCTTCCTCCCCCCCCCTTCTCTCTCTCTCTCTCACACACACACACACAGACAAATACTTCCCTAACACCCATAGAAAAGATACCATATCGTAACTTTACCATATAACATACAGGCTCGTAAATACCCATAATGCGGCGCTGTTTTCCTTTGCGCTCCCCCCCCCCCTCTCTCTCTCTCGCTCACCGTATCTTAGTTTGTCTCATTTTCTCTCCATTTTGTCTTTCTCGTTTCATCTTCGTCCTCCCCTTTTCTTCCAACCTTTCTTTTTCCTCCCTCCTCCTCCTCTTCTTCATCTTCCTCCCTCCTCCTCCTCTTCTTCTTCTTCTTCCTCCCTCCTCCTTTTCTTCTTCCACCCTCCTCCACCTCTTCTTCTTCCTCCCTCCTCCTCCATATATCTTCACAGCCTCACTTCCTTATCACTCTGTCAACCAACTGCTGAGTCAACTATATCGTATTCTTTTTCTTACCTCCATATCTAATTTTCTTCCCATTTCTTCCTTCCTCGTTCTTTCTTCCTCCATTCTCTTTCTTTCCTCCTTCACTCTTCTCCTTTCTTCCCTTTCTTCCTTCCTTCCTCCTCTCGACTATCCTCCATATTCTGCGTTTCCAATCTCATTCCTCCCTCCCACCTGCCGTCCTTTCCTTCTCTTCCTCTTCCCTCCTTCATTTCCTCCTTCCCTACTTCCTTCTCCTTCACCATTTATTCTCTCTCCTTCCTCTTTCCCTCCATTTTCCTTCCTCACTATTCATCTCCTCGCCACCTTCCTTCCCTCCCTATCTTCTCTCCATCCATCCTTCAATGTCACCTTCCCTCTCTCTCCTCCCTCTTTCATTCTCTTCTTCCCTCCCTCCTCCTCCATCATCCGTCTCTTCTCCTTCATTTCCCTCCCTTCCTCCTTCATATACCTCCTTCCCTTCTCTCATCTCATCATGTCTTCTCTTCTTCCTTCCTTCCTTTCCTCCTTCTTTCTCTCAGTTTTCCAGTTCCCTCCCTCCTTCCTCCATAACCATTTATCTTCCCTCCTTACCTCATTTCCTTCCCTTCCTCCCTCATTCCCTCCCTCCCTCCCTCCTCATTTATCTTCTCTCCTCGTCTCCTTTCCTCCCTCCTTCACCCTCCTTTCATTTTCTCCTTTCATTCCTTCCTTTCCTTCTCCCTCACCATTAACCTCCTTCCTTTCTTCCTTCCCTCCCTCTTCCCTCACCATCCCTTTCCTTCCTTCTCCTATTTACTTTCCTTCCTTCTTCCTTATTCTCCTTCCCTCCTCTCCTCCTTCCTTCCCTCTCTCTTCCCTCCCAATCCATCTTCTCTCCTCTCTCTCCCTCCTCCTCCAGCCCCTCTCACATTCCTCCTCCTTTATCATAACTCTCTTCCCTCCCTCCCTCCTTCCCTCCCTCCCTCCCTCCCCATCTCTCTCTCTCTCTCTCTCTCTAATTTCCTCCCACTAAGACCATTTCCCCAGGACGGCATAACATTGGTTGAGAGAGAGAGAGAGAGAGAGAGAGAGAGAAACATCCCTAGACGCCAGCATCGACGTAATCAGTTCCCCCCCCTCTCTCTCTCTCTCCCTATCTCTCAGGGGTAACAGAGGGCAGCATCTATCTCCCTTACTGTCTACCCGTCCCCTTATTTCATCTCTCTCTCTCTCTCTCTCTCTCTCTCCCTCTCTCTCTCTCCGGTATCTATCTATCTCGTCTCATCTCCTCACCTCGTCTCATCTCCTCACCTCGTCTCATCTTGTCTCACAGCTAATTTCTGTGCTTTACTCTTCTTCCTCATATCCCTCCTTACTTCCTCCCTTATTTTCCTTTGCCCTCCTCTCCTCTTCCCGTTCCCCCCTGCGCCTCTCCTCCCCTCCTTTCACCTCCCCTGCTCTCTCTTTCATTCCCATTCCCTTCCTTAATTTCTTGCCCTCCCCCTCCCCTCTTCTCTCCTCTCCTCTCCTCTGCTTTCCCTTCCCTTCCCATCTCCTCCCTTCATCTCCAGCTTTCCCCTCTTCACTTCTTCCCTTTGCATTCTCTACCTTTCCCATTCATTACCTTCATCGCCTGTCTTTCCCTCTTTTCTCTTCTCTTCATTCGTCATTTCTCCTTTCCTCTCCTCTCCTCCCCTCACCTCTCTTCTCCTCTCCTCTCTTTTCCCCTCCTCTCCTCCTCTCTTCTCTCCTTTCCTCCCCTCTCCCAGCAACACTATGCAAATACCCCTCGCCCATTATCGCATATTCCCCCTTTAAAAATCCCATATTACCATTTCCGCATTGGAGGGAAAAAAGTAGAGGGGGAGGAGATTAGGGAGGAAAGGAGGAAAGGGAGGGAAGGAGGAAAGGGAGGGAGGAGTGAGGAGACGAAGAGGAGGAATTGAGAGGGGAAGAGAAGGGACGAGAGAGGAGGGGAAACAGGAGTGTGTGGGGAGTGGAGGGATGGAGGGAAAGGAAATAAGAGAGTGTGGGGAGAAGTGCAGAGGGGATGAGGGGAGAGGAAAGGAGTGTGGAGAGGAAGAGTAGAAGGGAGGGAATGGCAAAGGACAGATAAGGAAGACAGGAGGAGGAGGAGGGAAGAGAGGGAAGAGCAAGAGTGGGGTGGGAGGGGGAAAGGAGCAGAAGGGAGGCGTGGCGAGATGTGGAGTAGGAAGGGAAGAGTGGGGAGAGGAAGAGGAGAGAGAGAGAGAGAGACACACACACACACACACACACACACACACACACACACACACACAGCCGGGGCTCGAACTCGCGTATCTCAAGCCCTAGGAAGCCCGGAAGGAAGCCCAGTGAATGTACAGTAGATCTACTTATATGTGTGTGTGTGTGTGTGTGTGTGTGTGTGTGTGTGTGTGTGTGTGTGTGTGTGTGTGTGTGTGTGTTTTATCTCAGTGATGCTTCTTCCACTACACACACACACACACACATCTTTCCCATCCATGTCCACATATATATATTTAATTCTATTCTTTAAAAATAAATATTACTGTAGTTTTATCAGAGAGAGAGAGAGAGAGAGAGAGAGAGAGAGAGAGAGAGAGATTAAAGAAAGTGAGCGAGAGAAAATAAACACAAAGAAAGCAACACCGTCCACAGCCTAATTAACCCAATCCAATGGCCCTAATCACTTCTCTCCTAACTGGTCACTAAGTATTGTACACTAATTCATACAACATGCAGCGGTGTATGGGTAAGAGGAAATACAGAGGAAAAATACAGCTGGATGTGGGAAATACAGGAATACAGTAGGATTTATGGCATGAAAATACAAAGTTAATATTATACATACATACACACATACAGAAGTGCACATGTGGACATTTATGCGTACACTTGTTTATACATAATACAGAATAATTCAAATACCAAACACTCAACAACCTCTTCCCAATACGCACATACATACATACATATCCATTCATACATACATGCATACATAAATACTGTACATACATCCATACATACAAATAGAAGCTTTTTACGGTGGCTATAAGGTACACGAACACGTACACACGCACACAATTAACAAAACATACACACACACACATACATACATACAAATGCTGGTCTAACTCCATATGGTCGCATCCTCACACACACACACACACACACACACACACACACACACTGGTGCATACAAATACTGGTCTCTCCATATGGTCGCATCCTCCCACCACACACACACACACACACACACACACACACACACACAGGTATGAAGAGTGCGATGAGTCACAAGATCCACCTTGAATATTAAGATGTTGGCAGAGGCGATGGTGGTAGATGATGTTGGTAGTTGTGGTAGGTTCTGGTGATGGTGGTAGTAGTTGTGGTAGGTTATGGTGATGGTGGTGGCAGTTGTGGTAGGTTATGGTGATGGTGGTGATAGATTTTGGTGGTGGTGGTGGTTGTGATGGCTGGGTATGGTGTTGGTGGTGGTAGTGGTGGCAGGTTATGGTGATGGTGGTGGTAGATTTTGGTGGTGGTGGTGGTTGTGGTTGTAGGTTATGGTGATGGTGGTGGTTGGTTATGGCGATGGTGGTAGTAGGTTCTGGTGATGGTGGTAGTAGTTGTGGTGGTTCTGGTGATGGTGGTAGCCTAGTAGTTGTGGTAGGTTTTGGTGATGGTGGTAGTAGTTGTGGTAGGTTATGGTGATGGTAGTGGTAGTGGTGGTAGGTTCTGGTGATGGTGGTAGTAGTTGTGGTAGGTTATGGTGATGGTAGTGGTAGTGGTGGTAGGTTCTGGTGATGGTGGTAGTAGTTGTGGTAGGGTATGGTGATGGTGGTGGTAGTGGTAGTGGTGGTGGGTTATGGTGATGGTGGTGGTAGGTTATGGTGATGGCGTTAGTAGTTGTGGTAGGTTCTGGTGATGGTGGTAGTAGTTGTAGTAGATTCTGGTGGTGGTAGTAGTAGTGGTGGTAGGTTATGGTGATGATGGTAGTATTTGTGGTAGGTTATAGTGATGGTGGTAGTGGTGGTAGGTTATGGTGATGGTGGTAGTAGTTGTGGTAGATTTTGGTGATGGTGGCAGTAGTTCTGGTTAGTTATGGTGATGGTGGTAGAGGTTGTGGTGATGGTGAGTGTGGTGATGGTGGTTGCTGTGGTAGGTTATTGTGGTGGGTTTTTGTAGTGGAGATGGTGTTGGTAGTGGTGGTAGTGGCTGTGGTGCTGGGAAGGACTTGAGAGGTGTTTCCATGTGTGTGTGTGTGTGTGTGTGTGTGTGTGTGTGTGTGTGTGTGTTTTGTGGGAGGATGACACCATACAGAGAGACAAGTATCTGTGTGTGTGTGTGTGTGTGTGTGTGTGTGTGTGTGTGTGTGTGTGTAGGCGTCTCCAGCACTGCAAGTATAAATAATAAAATAAAAATAACCGAGAATTTACGCCAAGTCGATAATAAAGATAAATATACTTAAGATAATATAAGTCGCTGAAGAAAATGAGTTAAGGTTTTTGTGCTAGGAAAACTATGACCTGTAATTCTCGTCACTATGGGAGTCTTAAAACCTCTTACTTGGCGATTTAGTTTCCCTATTATATTTTAGCATTTTTTTTTTTTTGTATCGTTGCGCGCACATGAGGATACTAAGGATTAATATACAGAATAAACTGCCTAGGAGAATGTGTGACGAAATATCAAGAACCACTAAGGGTAAAGACGTAGTGGTAATCACGAAAAAACAGATCATAAAATATAACAATGGAGAGAGAGAGAGAGAGAGAGAGAGAGAGAGAGAGAGAGAGAGAGAGAGAGGGGACAGACAATGCTTGTAAGAAGAAGAGGGGGTGGAGGAAAGGGGGGAGGAGAGGAGAGGAGAGGAGAAGGGGGGGAAGGGGAGGGGAGGGGAGGGGAGGGGGAGGAGGGGAGACAGATGAGAGATAAGACAGGTATTTGAGAGGAGGGGAGGGGGGTGAAGATGACAGGGAGAGCAGATTAGCATTAAGATAACAGAGAGAGAGAGAGAGAGAGAGAGAGAGAGAGAGTCCAAGAGATAAGATAGTGAGAAAGCTTTGTGGGAAGACGTTGGTGACTGGGAGAGAAAAACAATGTCAGTTAATTAACAAATAAATAGAGGAGAGAGAGAGAGAGAGAGAAAGCAAATTACTAGCAAACTTCGCAACACTGTACTTTCTCTCGTTCAGTACTTCTTTACAATAACCCATGTAATCTCTATACTTACCTACGCGCGTGTAGTGATCTTTGTACTCAGGAATACAAATGAGAAGCCAGGGGGAATACAAAGCCTACCTGAAAATACAAGATACAGGAATTAGTGAATTATGGTACAGACTTACATATAATTAGAAGGACACAGATTCGAACACAACTACACACTTCGCATATATTTACAAGTACACACACACACACACACACACACACACACACACAGCTAAAACTACACATTGCACACATAGCTTAGATGTCCACTTTGCACACCACTCGCCAGCATTGTCCAACTACACACTCCACTTGCCAACACTCCACTTCTGCTCTCTACAAACTCCTTAACCCCTAGTAGCACTTCCCTCAGTTAAGTAAAAAAAAAAAAAAGGAAGAACCCAAGGCTGAGAGGTGTAAAAGATAGATAAAGATAGATGAACAATTAAAAAACTTGAATAACGTAGACAAGTTCTTTCACTGCAATAAATAAAAAATAAATAGCTATATGAATAGAAATAAATCTGTTAAGCTCTACACGGTACTTCCTATGATTTACTTCCGTGTGTGCCTTCCCCATCACGGCGGGCATACAGCAATGAGAAACCACAAAACCAGAATAACTTTGAGGAGAAAAACAGTCAGGCTGCCCAATATTCTGATCATATATATATTTCAGTGCTTATATTTCTCAGTAAACTCTCACAAATTTTTACTAAGATACAGAAGCGATATATATTTATCCTACACATATTTCTGCCCAGTCTATTCATCATCATCGTCACCATTATCATCACCATCACCACCTTTATCATCACCATTATCAATATCAATCAACACCATCATCACCTTTATCATCATCACCATCACCACTACCACCACCATCATCACCATCACCACTACCACCACCATCATCACCACCACCACCATCATCATCACCACCACAATCATCATCACCACCACCATCATCATCATCATCATCTCGCCATTCATACCCTTTCACACGTCACTCTCACAACAACTAAAGTAGGTTACTATTATTGTTATTCTATTTATATTACATTGTCAATAGGTATCTCTGTTGCTACTCACACAACACTCAAGGACGAGCACAGCGACAGGAGGTGCTTATATCATGCACACAAGCGATTCATTCACACACACACACACACACACACACACACACACACACACACACACACACACACACACACACACACACACAAAACAGGGGTGGTTACAGGCAGTTCTGTTTATGTAACCTTTTGTAGCCATATCTGACTTAGGTCCTATTCTTTCGGTTAAGGAAGCTCCCTAACACCTCTTCTTTGGCGATTTATTTCTGGATATGACTGGCTAATATCCTTTGGTACGTTATTGATGTGGAGGATGGCGATATTGGAATGAGTTATGTAACAGAAAAGGTCAGTAAGGTGTAATGAACAAACTAAATCGCTTAGGTGTTACGGCTAAGCAACAAACCATTTTCCATTCATCAACCCACTAAAAGGTCATCATAGTGAAGGGTTGTAGGGGGAGAGGGTGGGGATTTGTGTATATCGGGGTGGGTGGGGGAAGAGGGAGATGGAAGGAGGAAGGGAGGGAGGAGGGGTAGATGTGGGGAGAGGAGAGGAGGGGGAAAGGGGGAAGGGATGGTAAGTGTGGGAAAGAGGTGAAGAGGGGGCAACGAGGAGGGGAAGGGATGGGGAAATGGATGGGAATCGTATGATGGGGGGGCTGGAGGGAGGGGGAAGTGAAGAGTGGGGGAGGGGTAAACTGGTATGGATGGGGGGAAAGGAGGAGGCGGAGAGAGAAGAAGGGAGGAAAGGTAGGTGAGGTTGTAATATGAAGTGAGATGGAGGGAAGGCAGATGGGAAGGGAGGGAGGGATGGGGAGAGAGGAAGGAGAGAGCGTTGAATGGATGGAGGGAAGGAATGAAGGAGGGAGAAAAAAGAACAGAAGAGAGGGAGGGAGAGAGGTGGAGAGGAAAGACGGCGAGAGGCTTGGATGGGAGTGGCTGGGGAGGGGGGAGAAACAGGGACAAAAAAGTGTGTGGGCTGAGAGAGAGTGGGGAGAGAGTGGGGAGAGGGTAGGAGGTGGAGGGGTGAGGGGAGGGGAGAGAGGAGGGGAGGGGAGAAGAAAAGAGGAAACAAGGAGGAGGAGGAGGAGGAGGAGGAGGGAAGTAAACAGAAATAATATATAGTCATAGTTTTCTTTGTAACAAATATCCCCCAAAAGATCCTTAAGTATGTTGGTGTTTACTGAGTGAGAGAGAGAGAGAGAGAGAGACAGACAGACAGACAGACAGGTGGGAAAGGGGCTGAGTAGGTGGGCAGGGGTCAAACATCTGTCTCAGGTTACTGGGTGAAGGTTGTCCACTTGTCCACCCCACTCTCTCTCTCTCTCTCTCTCTCTCTCTCTCTCTCTCCTACTACCACTACCACTACC
>NC_137055.1:36766786-36774286 GCF_032717465.1 Coenobita brevimanus
CATTCCTCACCTTCTTTCCATCAATCTCCCCCCTTCTCCCCTCTCCATCCACTTCTCTCTCTCTCTCTCTCTCTCTCTCTCTCTCTCTCCCTCCCTTCCCCCCCTCATCACGTATACCTCCACAGCCTCCACAGAACTGGCGTCCATAATCTGATTCGTCCACTTTCATCTCTCTCTCTCTCTCTCTCTCTCCTCTTCTTCCATTCCTTCACCCCACCCTCCTTCCTGCATTCTCTCTACTTTCTCTTCTCCTCCATTCATCCACTGGTCCACTATCTTCTCATTGCCCCAAACTGCCTCTCTCTCTCTCTCTCTCTCTCTCTCTCTCTCTCACACACACACACACACACACACACACCGCTCGCTGGTGCAGTGGTAACGTTCTCGCTTGCCAACTGGTGGACGGGAGTTCGCGCCTCGCTCAGGTTGCGAAAAGTTTCACTGACGAAGTGGGTGGTTACTGTCCCCCTTGAGCAAGGGGATGGGTGTGTGCGTGTGTGAAGGTCTCAGCCTTGCCCTTAAATCGGACTATATGAGCTCTCAGCTCCCTTCCGGGAGGGTAAAAAGCTGACGGTCACGACCATCAAGTGATCCTGACCGACCCGGTGAATTACATCCCGAAGTCGACACACGGAGACCTGACAGAGAAGGGACGTTGCAGGGTTTGGGGGAAAGGTGGAGAGGTCTGGACGAAGTGGAGAAATGGATGGAAGGTGGAGGGATCAAGGGTGGAGGGGTGGAAGAAGGGTGGCGAGGTGGATGAAATGTGGAGATGGAGGAATGAAGAGAGAGAAAAATGTTCAACCAAGGCAGAAGGTGGCGGGGGGGGGGGGAACTGTTAAAATAAGGGCTTACTTTCTTTTGCTCTAATTCTCTCTCTCTCTCTCTCTCTCTCTCTCTCTCTCTCTACGTATATATAATTAGACTCGTGTGCGATTATTATTAATAGTGAAGATGAGGAGTTCTTTACACCAATATTTATTTATATATTCTCCTGTTTATCTATCATTCTATCTATTGACTTTAACTACATATTCTTTATTAACGTCTATCCTCTCTACCTTTAGGCCTGCCAGCGATTATTATTATTATTATTATTATTATTATTATTATTATGAATGGTGAAAATCCGGGGTATTCTCTCAAATATTCCTCACTTCTGATACTCCCCTCCCATATAGTACTCACTTCAAGGCAGGTAATATTCCTCTCACTCTACATATTCATAAAGACTCCTCTACGAATATTCCTCCTTTCCGATATTCCCCTCCCAAATACCCCTCTCCCAACGCTCCCGGTAATACTCCCATCTCCAATACTGCCCTCAGATACCGTTCTCATTCTGAATATTGCTCGTTGACATAGTTCACATTTTCTATGCTCGTTCCATCTCGTATTTGTTATGATTATTTGGGCTATTTTACGAATTTCGGAAAGTAGCTTGCTCTCTCTCTCTCTCTCACTCTCTCTCTCTCTCTCTCTGATAATTTAACAGCATTTACTAGGTATTCTGAAGGGATAAAAAAATTCTCTCCCTCTCTCTCTCTCTACGAACAAATGAATGAATGGATGGATGGCACGAGGGATGTATGTATGGATGTATGTAGGGATGGATGGATGGCAGGATGGAAGGAAGGAAGGAAGGATGGCAGGATGGACGGAAGCAGGATGGATGGAAGGATGGATGGATGAGAGGGTGGGAGGGACAGTAATGGGATACCAGAAACAAGACACTAATGACGCCTCTCTTTCTCTCTCTCTCTCTCCCTCTCTCTCTCTCTCTCTCTCTCATCTATCTCCTTCTCTCTCTCCAATTCTCTCTTCTCTCTCGTCCCAAATCTACCCTCTTTCTCTCCTGACTCTTTCCCTTCTTACCTAACTCCTCTTCCCCTCTTCTCTCTCTCTCTCTCTCTCTCTCTCTCTCTCCCCTAGGCTTTCCAAATTACCAAGAATAATATATACCTCGGAGAACATAAAGTGAGAAAAAAAAGCAAAAAAAGGGAGATAAGAGATCAGAAAATTTAGAGAGAGAAAGAGAATGAGAGAGAGAGAGAGAGAGAGAGAGAGAGAGAGAGAGAGAGAGAGAGAGAGAGAGAGAGAGAGAGAGAGAGAATAAAGAAAGGAGGAAGAGACATGGCTGAATGGAGAAAGATAGGTGTGTTCAGAAACCGGAATGAGGAGGAGGAGGAGGAGGAGGAGGAGAAAACAGGTTTCGAGAGAAGTGGGAGGGGCTGGCGACGTGAGAGAGAGAGAGAGAGAGAGAGAGAGAGAGAGAGAAGGAAAGGAAATGAAGGAAGGGGGAGAAGCAGTGGGGTAAGGGAGGGGGGGAGGAGAGAAAGGATGGGGAAAAGGGGGAGAGGAAGGGAGGGTACATGTAAAGGAAATGGAAAGTATGAGAATGCAAGTGGATGGATAGAGAAATGCAAGTGGATGGATAGAGAAAAGACAGAGTAGGAAAGGAGGGAAATGGGAGAGGAGGAAGGGGGAGGGAGAGGGAAAAAGGGAGAGAGAGAGGAAGATGGAACAGAAGGAAAGAAAAATGGATGTGACAGATATTACATGATATCAATGGAAGGGCAAAGAGAGTAGGAAGACATGTGAGGAAATGGGAAGGGAGGAGGGAAATAAAGGGAAGAGGATAGGGAGAGAAGGATAGGAGGAATGGAGGGAAAGGGAAGGAGGAAAGGAGGGAAGGAGGAAGGGGAGGGGAAGAAGGGTAAACAGAGGGTATAAACAGAGAGAGAGAGCAGGTGATGTCATCTGCCGGTGTGGGTACAAAGAAAAACATACCCACACCTTACCTTACCGTACTGCACACACACACACACACACACACACACACACACACACACACACACACACACACTACTGACATATACGGTACACACACACTCACCATCCTTTATACATACATTCATCCAATCCTACCGCCCACACCTTTATGCACACACCCTACTGACCCTACACCCTACCCACTGTTACACCCTACACCCTACCCACACCTTTATGTATACACCTTCATACCAGCACCCTAAACAAACCCTACTGACCTACACCCTGCCCACACCTAAATAAACCCTACTAATCTATATGCTATTCTACACCCTACCGTAACTCACACCTTTCTCGCCACACCCTAAACCCACCCTACTGCCCTACATTCTGCACCCTACCCACACATTCCTGTATACTACCAACACACTAAATACACACTTCTAATCCAATTCCTGGTCTACACCCTATCCGCATCCCTACTACTCATACCTTTCTATCCACACCCTAAATACTCCCAACCCACACCCGCCAGTATACCAACACCTTACATACACACACACTACTAACCCAACTGCCACTATCAACACACTGCCCTCGTCCCTACTATCCACACTACTACTACTACTAAAAAACCACCACCACCACCACCACGACCACCACCACCATCACATCATCATCATCATCATCAACACCTTACCTCATTCTCCCTCTACCTCTCCTTCAGACTCACCTGTAAAGAGACAGAAAGAGCGCTAGGTTAATAATCACTCTTTAATTTAGCTTTAATTACTAAGATACTAACGAAAGGTGTCGAATTAATAAGGGAGGTCAATGAGGGTGATTATCTAGCATTACAGGAGTTATAGTTATCTTGTTTACGGAAAATGGGGAGTTCTATGGTGTGTGTGTGTGTGTGTGTGTGTGTGTGTGTGTGTGTGTGTGTGTGTGTGTGTGTGTGTGTGTGTGTGTGTGTGTGTGTGTATGTGTGTGTGTGAGAGAGAGAGAGAGAGAGAGGGAGAATAAATCGCGGGGAGGGGAGAGGGAATGGGGTGGTCTGGGAAAGAATCAAGTAAATGAGTGGGGAGGGGAGGGGAGGGGAGGGGAGGGGAGGGGTGGGGAGAGGAGGGGAGGGGAGGGGTGGGGAGGGGAGGGAAGTGGGAGGGGGACATCTGGACAGTGGACTAAAAGTGGTGATGAGAGTAAGGGGAGGAGAGGGGAAGGGAGAGGAGAGGGGAGAGGAGTGGAGGGGAGGAGAGGGAAAGGGAGAGGATGTGGCGGGAGAGGAGGAGGTACGAAGGACGTAAATGGGGAGGAAAACAATGGGAAAAGAATGGGAGAAGAATGAAGAGGGGAAAGGGGAGTACGAACAGGGAGGCAAAAAGGGGGGAGGGGGGAAAGTGAAAGAGGGGAGAAGCGGAGAAATACGGAAATAATGGAGGGGAGGGGAGGGGAGGGGAGGGGAGAGAGGAGGATGGAAATAAAGGAGGGGAGGGGAGGGGAGAGAGGAGGAATGGAATATAGGAGGGGAGGGGAGGGGAGAGAGGATGGAAATAAAGGAGGGGAGAGAAGGGGAAAGGGGAGGAGGGAAATAAAGGAGGGGAGGGGAGCGAGGAGGGAAATAAAGGAGGGGAGGGGAGAGAGGACAAAAAGAGAGCAAGGAGAAGGGAAAGAAAAAAAGAGGGTAGGGGAGAGAAGGTGGGGGGCGAAGGAGAGAGAGGGAAGAAGGGAAAGGAGAGGGGAAGACAGATACCGGAGAGAGAGAGAGAGAGAGAGAGAGAGAGAGAGAGAGAGAGAGAGAGAGAGAGAGAGAGAGAGAGAGAGAGAGAGAGAGAGAATGTCTGGCGTCTGGCTGGCGTCCACAGGAGTCAATACATCACTAGGACTACATGCCCTGTGTGTGTGTGTGTGTGTGTGTGTGTGTGTGTGTGTGTGTGTGTGTGTGTGTGTGTGTGTGTGTGTGTGTGCCTTTCCTTCTCCCCCCCCTACTCTGTCATACCCATCCCTGCCCTTCCCTTGCCCTTCTCTGTCATGTCCTGCACTGCCTGTCCTACACCATCCCATCCTATCATCCATTTTTACACTCCCTGGTGGGAGAGAGAGAGGCGCCTTCAAGTGGTGGCACTGATACGGCCGGTTGGTGGAGCTGCCCGGTTATATAAACGTCCATGATGTCCCTCTCCATCCCCCGAAAGGAAAATAGCTGACTGCAAACCTAGCCCTGCAGTCCACTGGGATTAGATTTGATACGTCTGGAGTTGCAACTACTACTACTACGACTACGACTACTACTACCTTTCCCTGCCCTGCCCTACCTTACCCAATCCTGCTTAGTCATTACCCTACCCTTACTTCTCATGCCCTACCCTAACCCTACCCTACTTTTCTATACCTTGCCCTACTGTACCCTGCTCACTCCAACCCTACCTTACCCTACCCTGTTCCACCTAACACAGCTGCCTCTTACCCTATCCTCCTCCTACCCAATAGTATCCAAACTACTCTCCTCTAACCTACCCAAGCCTTCCTACAGAGCCCCACTATATTCCTGTCTCCGTCATCTTCCACCTCAGTCAGCCCTGCTCTGCCCTGCCCTGCCCCGTCCTGTCCTTCCCTGTCCTGCCCTGCCCTGCCATGCCCTGCCCTACCCCGTCTTGCCCTACTCTACCCAGTCCGATCCTATCTTACTCTGTCCTACCCCACCTTGCCCTTCCCTGCCCTACACTACCTACTCTACCCAGCTCCGTCCTGCCCTGCCCTGCCCTGCACTGCCCTGGCCACACCTGCATCAGTAATGAGATGTTCAGGGAAGCATGACGACTGGGGTGTGGGGAGAAGGGGGGAGAAAGGGGAGAAAATGGGGTGAGGGAGAGAGGAGGAGAGAGGAGGGGAGAGGAAGGAGGGGAAAAATGACTGGGGAGAGAAAAAGGAGTGTGGAGTGAGAATGGATGTGGATTTAGAAGAATGGGGAGAATATGAAGTGAGAGAGAGAAAGAGAGAGCACAGTGGGGACAGGACATTAACCTTACCACTCACACTCAACACTGACCTCACGCGCACGCCATACTCACTCAGTTCACTCTCACGCACTCAAATATTCACACTTACCTAAACACACACACACTCACACTCAAAATTCACCTCTCTCTCTCTCTCCCAAATTATTATTATTCCCACTCACAAAAACGCACTCAACATACTCGCTAAACATACACACACACACACACACACACACACACACACACACACACACACACACATACACACACACACACACACACACACACACACACACACACACACACTCATGTGTCCTACTTATGCAATCAACACACACTCAACTCACGCAATCTCACTCAACAAGATCAGCACCCGCACACACATACACAGTCCTTTCAAAGACACTTCCACGCAAATGCACTCAATCTAGAAAGTGTGTGTGTGTGTGTGTGTGTGTGTGTGTGTGTGTGTGTGTGTGTGTGTGTGTGTGTAAAAGATAGGGTGTACACAAAGGACTCAAGGGCATAGATCCTAAAACATGGAAATAGCTGGGTATGGAGGAACAAGTTTATACGTACACACACACACACACACACACACACACACACACACACACACACACACACACACACACACACACACACACGGTTTCTCTGTCTACATACCCATCCATCCCTACTGTCAGTCTGTCTGTTTACCGACCTATCTATCCATCCATCCCTACTCTCTCTCTCTCTCTCATAACAAAGGGGCACCAGGGTAAAGACATAGGACCCCTCACCCCTCCCTCTCTCCCTCCCCCTCCTCCTCCTCCTCCTCCTCCTCCTCCTCCTCCTCCCCCTCCTCCTCCTCCTCGCATTCCTTCCCTCTACGTCACCGTTAAAGAGAGACACCATTTTTTTTTTTTATTTCTTTCAATTACTTTCTCTTTGCATTATATTTGGCGAGTCTTAATTCATCTTTTTTTTTCTTTTTTTTTTCCCTTTTTTACACAATGGTTTTTCTTGGTATTCGTCTCTCTCTCTCTCTCTCTCTCTCTCTCTCTCTCTCTCGCTCTTTCTCCCTCTCTCTCTCTCTGCTTGTTGTTTTTTTTTTCTCGATCTTTTGGTTAGAATGTTTTTTTTTTTTTTTACTTACTCTCCAAATTTTGTTTTGATACTGAGAGAGAGAGAGAGAGAGAGAGAGAGAGAGAGAGAGAGAGAGAGAGAGAGAATATTTTCTTGTATACGCCTCACTGAACATACCCCCTCCCCTTACCCCTTCTCTCTCTCTCTCTCGTGTGTGTGTGTGTGTGTGTGTGTGTGTGTGTGTGTGTGTGTGTGTGTGTGTGTGTGTGTGTGTACCCTCTTTCTCTCTCACTCACACCATGTACATTCCCTTTCTCTATGTCTCATTTTTTCCTAACTCCACCTAACTCTTCCTCTCACTCCATCTCTCTGTCTCATCCTCCACCATCATCTCTTCAGCCGCAACTCTCGCTCTCTCTCCTTCCTGTCTGGGATATGACTGTTTCTTGTCACATTCCCCCCTTCCTCCCTCTCTCTCTCTATCTCTCTCACACACACACACACACACACACACACACACACACACACACACACACACACACACACACAGTACAAACACATTTAAATAAACTACACAGCGGTATATACACGTCTGCAGCACATAAACACAAAGAAAACAACTTACACACACACACACACACACACACACACACACACACAG
>NC_137055.1:36776786-36794286 GCF_032717465.1 Coenobita brevimanus
TTAGATTTTCGTGATGGTGGTTCGGTAGAGCTTGTTAGACGTCGAAGTAGAAAATCTATCTATCTATCTATTGCCAGACGCCTTAATCCCGTAAGGGGTGGCCACAAACAAATCGCCTCCATGTCGCTTTGTCCCCCGCCCCATCACTGCCCTGCTCCCAGCTCACACCTCCCCCTCTCTCATATACAGTACCTCTCCACTCCACGGTATAGAATGAAAAGCATGAACTGAAAATGGAAAACGCTGAGTTTATTTTTCGAATATAATTAAACCACCTATTGCATGTTGTTAGGTTAAAAAAAAAAAAAAAAAAAAAAAAAAAAGGGGGGGGGGGTTCGTCGCTGGGGTATGGAGTCTTCTGAAAAAACTGGATGCACTTTTTCTGAGGCCAAGACTGACCCTGAAAACTACCACCATCACCAACCACAACTACCACCATCACCAACCACAACTACCACCATCACCAGCCACCACCACCACCATCAATACCCACAACTACCATCATCACCAACCACAACTACCACCATCACCAACCACAACTGCCACTTGTAACAACCACAACTACCACCATCACCAACCACCACCACCACCACCAGCAACAACCACAACTACCACCATCAACAATCACAACTACCACCATCAACAACCACAACTACCACCATCAACAACCACAACCACCACCATCGTCAACCACAACTACCACCATTAGTCACAAAGCGCAGCATCTATTTCTTATCTCACGAGTATCTACTTCCGCTTCTCCCTCCCTTATGACTACCTACAACTACCTACCTACCAACTACTTACACCGATTTAGTCACCCACCTACTACCTACTTACACTGCGTGCCACCTACGTACACTTAACACCTACTTACATTACGGAGTACCTACCTTACAGCCTACTCACAGTTCGACGTACTAACACCATTCATGACTTACCGGACCTACCTACACTTAGAATAGCCTGTATCATCTACTTACTCCACGTATTACCTACCTATATCTACCTACTTCTTCCTATTTACCTGCACCCATTTACCAACTACACTACTCCCACCTACTTACACCAACCTACCACCTATTGACGACCTACCTACACCCACCAACAAAACCCACCTACTCATACCTGCTTACTTGCACGCATCTATCCCCTACACTACTCTCACTTACCATCTACCTACACCCACCTACCACCTACTTACCACCTACCTACACCCACTTACCACCTAGCATTCCACCTACCACCTACCTACCACCTACCTACACCCACTTTCCACGTAGTATTCCACCTACCACCTACCTACACCCACCTACCACCTACCCACACCCACTTACCACCTAGTATTCCACCTACCACCTACCTACACCCACTTACCACCTAGTATTCCACCTACCACCTACCTACACCCACTCACCACCTACCTACACCCACTTACCACCTAATATTCCACCTCCCCACCACCTAGCACCTCCCCACACCCTCTTACCACCTAGTATTCCACCTACCACCTACTTACCACCTACCTACACCCACCTACCACCTACCTACACCCACCTACCACCTACCCACACCCACTTACCACCTAGTATTCCACCTCCCCACCACCTAGCCCCTCCACCACTCCTGTTTGTCCCTCCACGCAAATATTTACACGTGGTAGGTAAGAAATGCCTTCAAAAAATGGGCTTCCGGTTACCTGCCCCGCCCTCTCACCTGTCAAGACGTCAATACATCATTAAGTACAAGGACTGGACTTCATTACAAAACGTTCTTAAATCCGTTTTTAAGGCGATTTATCTTACGCGGGCTTTTGTGGTGATTCATCTTAGGAATATTTCTGTCCGTACCGTGGAAGTGTTATTTGTCATTGTTTTTTTTGTTTAAGTTAGGTACGAGAGAGAGAGAGAGAGAGAGAGAGAGAGAGAGAGAGAGAGAGAGAGAGAATCAGAGAGAGAGAGAGAGAGAGAGAGAGAGAGAATCAGAGAGAGCGAGAGAGAGAGAGAGAGAGAGAGAGAGAGAGAGAATCAGAGAGAGAGAGAGAGAGAGAGAGAGAGAGAGAATCTTGAACAATGATTATTTTCTCTCCATGGTGTGACAACTAAGGTATACGAAAAAAATTCTCTCTCTCTCTCTCTCTCTCTCTTTGTGGTGAAGTGTGCTGGGTATAATGTCGTTTGTGGTTAGGTGTGTGCGTGTTTTTTTATACCCCAAACACTGCTTTTTATCGTGCTACTGTCTTTAAGCTCTCTCTCTCTCTCTCTCTCTCTCTCTCTCTCTCTCATCTTTTTCCGGCCTCTCTCGTCTTTCCCGTTTCTCACAGCCTTTCACTTTCCACCCCCAAATTCCTTTCCCTTCCTCCTCTCTCTCTCCATTTCCCTTCCTTCTCCTTTTTCCATTTCCCTTTCTTCTCCCTCCCCCATTTTCCCTCCCCTTTCTGCTAGTCTATCCTTGTCTTTTACCTCCCAAAATAATTCTCTCAATCAAAAAACAAAGAAAGACAAACAGGTTTCTTGTTGTTTACTTTCTTTTGTAACTCCTTTGTAATTCTTTCCCCTCCTCCTCCTCTTCTTCTTCCTCCTCCCTTCTCCCATTCTCTCCAGCTCCCTTCAGTTCTTTCCCTCCCCTCCTTCCCTTCCCTCTTCCACTTCTTGGTGCACTATCCCTCCCCTCCCCAGTCCGTTCTCCTTTCCCCCTTCCTCTCCTCCTTTCCCTCCCCCTCCCCTACAGACTCCTTTTCTCTCCCCCTCCCCTACAGACTCCTTTTCTCTCCCCCTCCCCCACCAGCTCCCTTTCTCTCCTCCCTCCCTCCCCCTCCCCTACAAACTCCCTTTCTCTTCCCCACTCCCTCCCCACCAGCTCCTTTTCTCTTCCCCCTCCCTCCCCCTCCCCCACCGGTTCCCTTATTCTCTCTCCTCCCTCCCCCTCCCCCTTGCTGGTCATCCCACGCTTTCCCACTTTCCTCCTCCCTCCCTCCCCTTTCTCCCTCCCCCTCCCTTGGTTGATTCCTCTCATAGATCTTTGTTTTTTGCGAGGCGACTCACTCTCTCTCTCTCTCTCTCTCAAATGATGTCATCCTATTCTTTTCCTGCCCCTCAACTCTTTCTCTGTGTGTGTGTGTGTGTGTGTGTGTGTGTGTGTGTGTGTGTGTAATAACATTTTCCCTTCTACCATTCCCAAATAATAACTTTAATCTCTCTCTCTCTCTCTCTCTCTCTCTCTCTCTCTCTCTCTCTCTCAATCCTTGTTTACAAATAGGGTACTACAAAGCATTAGAATTAGGACCGAACCCCAGTCTCTCTCTCTCTCTCTCTCTTCCTCTTAATATATTTCTTTTTTCATCTATTTAACTCCCTCACTTTCCTTTGGCTTCTTTATTTTTTTCTTCTCCACTTCCTTCCACTCTTCTTCAATTTCCTTCATTAATTCCATTTTTTCTGTTCCTCTTCATCTCTGTTTCGATATTATTACACTTTTACTATAATCTATTTCTCCCTCCTTCTCTCTCTCCTCCTCCTCCTCCTCCTCTCTTTCTCTTCCTCCTCTCCTCTCGTCAATCTCTCTCCAGTCTTTCTGTCTCTCATCAAAATATTCCTCCCCTTTCTTCTCCTCCTCGTCTTCCTTACATTCCTCATCTTCTCTCTTTCTTCTCTTCCTTTACATTCCTCCTCCTCCTCCTCCTCCTCCTCCGCGGTCACTCACTCCATTCTTGACCGCTCCCTTCCCCCCACTCCCTCCTCCCTCCCTCTCCCCCTCCATAATCTTCCCTCCTCTCTCCCTTTTCCTCCATCATCTACAATTTTCCCTCTCCCTTGTCCGTATGCCCTCGTACTCTCTCTCTCTCTCTCTCTCTCTCTCTCTCTCTCTCTCTCTCTTCAACGGTACCGGTACCTCACGTTTGTTACTTCCACCCCCTCTCTTTCTCATCCTTCCCTTTCATTTCACTTCTCTCTCTCTCTCTCTCTCTCTCTCTCTCTCTCTCTCTCTCTCACGTAACGGGCCTCACTCGCTCGTCCGGCACTAAATTATCAGGTGCAGGCCAGGCTCGGGGGGGGGGGACGAAGACGACGAAATGTGAGAGAGAGAGAGAGAGAGAGAGAGAGAGAGAGAGAGATTACAAAGATGAAAGGAGGCTCAAGGTGATGGAACGTCTTAAAGAAAATGGGCGGAAGGTCTCTTGTTAATGGTAATATATGGTGTGGATTTGTCGATGAGGAGGGAAGAAAAAATGGGAAAAATGCTATATAAAGAAAATGAGAGAGAGAGAGAGAGAGAGAGAGAGAGAGAGAGAGAGAGAGAGAGAGAATGTAATCCCTTTCCCTCGCTTCCCCAGACGTCCCCTCCCCCCCACCCCCTCCTCCCTATCTCTTCTTCCCTTTGTTCATTCGCGGAGAAAGAGTGAGGAGGGAGAGAAAGGAGGAAGGGAGGGAGGGAAGTAGGGAGAGAAGTACAGTAGGTAGGTAGGTAGGTAGGTAGGTAGGGAGGTAGGGAGGGAAGTAGGGAGAGAAGTACAGTAGGTAGGTAGGTAGGCAGGTAGGTAGGTAGGTAGGTAGGGAGGTAGGGAGGGAGAAGGGAGGAAAACAGGAAGGAAAGAAGGAAGGAGAGAGAGTGAGGGGGAGAGAAGAAGAGAGGAGAGGAACATAAGAACATAAGAACATAAGAAGAGAGGATAACTGCAGTAGGCCGGTTGGCCCATGCTAGGCAGCTCCTAGAAGAGTAACTGAACTACTAGAATGAGGAGATAAACAGACTGACAGAAAGACAAAGGTGAGAGAGAGAGAGAGAGAGAGAGGAGGGGGACGAAAGAAGAGGGGGGGCAGAGAGAGACCCCAAATAAACCAAGAATGATAATTACCCTCATTAACAAAATAATTAAAGCCAAAAATAAAAATAAAAAATAAAACTAAGCCTCTTTCCCCTCTGCCTCTCTCCCCATTATTTAGGGGTCTTAGCCACCTCATAATTTTGGCTGGAAAATTCTTGCTGAAAGTTTGCTCACCGCGTCTTCCCCTCCTCTCTCTCTCTCTCTCTCTCTCTCTCTCTCACACACACACACACACACACACACACACACACACACACACACACATTCATACACATTTCACAGAACCTCATCTCTTTCTCTCTCTCTCTCTCTCTCACTGGCATACCCATTATCACTTACAATGACCTAATGAGGACACACCTTATCACCTAATTACGTATTTACTCTTAATCAACGCTAATTAACGAGGGTACGCTGTGTCATTGTCCTGGATAATTAACCAATAAATCATTTAGCAACATTACTTCATTTAGTTATAATTATAAATAAATGTTTACTAGTCCATAACCTAATTTCACGTTAATTAATAAGTAGGCATATTATCAAGGCTATCTACTATATCTACTACTACTACTACTACTACTAGAACTACTACGGTTATTACTACTACTAATACTTTCAATAATAATAATAATAATAATAGTAGCCATCACCATCATCAATACAACAATGACAATAAAAATAAATAACCCAATAAAAAATAACACTAAACCCTCCACCACAC
Organism: Coenobita brevimanus; assembly: GCF_032717465.1. NCBI lineage: Eukaryota > Metazoa > Arthropoda > Malacostraca > Decapoda > Coenobitidae > Coenobita > Coenobita brevimanus. The sequence continues at coordinate 36,782,336 of NC_137055.1, forward strand.
CCACCAACACACACACACACACACACACACACACACACACACACACACACACATACATACATACACAGACCACACACTCAATCTATCTTTGTATATCCCATCCACACACACATACATACACGCCCCACCGACAACGTTTTCTTCCAAATCGCTAACACTGAACCGCTACTCAAACGTTGCCATGGAAACGTTTACACACGCTAGGGGGGAGGAGGGTACGGGGCGTCCTGGGTGTGTTTGTTTATGTTGTTCCTCTGCTGAGTCGATCAAAGGGGGTCTGTAATTAACCATCCATCCATCAATCTGTTCTTCTCTAACATTTAACGCCAGGGTGACCAGACTCATTCTCCCCTGAGTAGCATTATGTGAGGAAGAAACACCAACCTTTCCTCGGACATGAACCCTTACAGGCTCTCTCTGGTTGCAGCGCCTTACCCCACTAAACCACTAGGCGTCACTTGGTTACATGGTTACCACCCAGCGTAGTAAATGGTTTCCTGGTATATAAGAAGCCATTTAACTTGCCACTAAATGCAGAGTCACCTGAAGGCAGCACTACATCGAGTGAGTGGATGATGCCTCCCACCACACTTTATTTAACTACAAACGAACAATTTCAAGGAGTAATCAAGTCTACCTGGCACTATTTATTTTAGATACTGAGGTCTTTGTAAATATGTACATGCTCTGTAAACATCCCTACAGGCTCTATAAACATCCATACAGGCTCTATAAACTTCCATACAGGCTCCATAAACATTCCTACAGGCTCTATAAACATTCCTACAGGCTCTATAAACATTCCTACAGGCTCTATAAACATCCCTCCAGGCTCTAGAAACATCCCTACAGGCTCTATAAACATTTATACAGGCTCTATAAACATTCCTACATGCTCTATAAACATTCCTACAAGCTCTATCAACATCTCTGGCTTCTATAAACATCTAAAGCCTCCGTAAACACATCTAGCTCTGTAAACATCTCCACAAACACTCTAAACACTTCCACAAGTTCTATAACCATTCCTACCACCACCACCACCACCACCACTATCACCTCCACCATCACCACCACCACCACCACTACTACTACTATTATTATTACTACTATAAACATTTCTACAGCTCTCTAAACATTTCAACACTGTACTGGGTATCTATAGGGGTGATATTACGTTGCAGACGAGGAGCACAGTAGGGTAGATGGGTAATAGAGAGGGATTTGGGGATTACAGCTATAACTCTACGGGATTACAACAAATGGGTGGATGGAGGCGTGGATTTAGGTGGATAGTTAGGTGGATTGATGTGGAGTAGTAGTAGTAGAAGGAGAGAGAGAGAGAGAGAGAGCAACTATAAGGGAGGGAGGGATTGAGAGAAGGGCCATCATTCTCTCCAACTTCCCTTATCTTTCCTCCCTCCCTCTCCTCCCTCCTCCAACCATTCACACTCCTCCTCCCTCCCCCTCCTTCACTCTCTCACAAGCCTTTAAGCTCCCCCCCTCTCCCCCCCCTCTCTCTCTCTCAAACTACACTAACTTTCTCCTTCCAACCATCGTATTTAATAATAATAATAATAATAAATTCCTACAGCCAAATATCAAAATATCCCAGAAGACAGAATAAATCTCTCTCTCTCTCTCTCTCTCTCCGAAAAATACGCACTTTCGCCGCAGTTCATATCCCGGCCTAATATCCTAAATGACGAGACCACATCGACAACCGAAACTTCCTAACGATGCGCCGTGCCCGAAATATTACCGAAATCTCCAGCAACCATTTCCGCGCCAGTGTATCAGGAATGGAGAGAGAGAGAGAGAGAGAGAGAGAGATACACACAGACAGAAAGATTGTGTGTGTGTGTGTGTGTGTGTGTAATGGACTCTCGCACAATCACCTCCAATAGTTCTCTGACGCTCCCCTCCCGACTGTGGCGATGGAAAGAGTTACTTGAAATATTAATATGTGACAGCAATAAGAAATACACAGTTAAACAAGGAAGGATGTTTTGAGGAAAGGGAAATATGGAAGGAAGGACAAAAGACTGAAATGGGATAGTCAGACAGCGAACTTTTTCTCTTGATTGTACAGTACCTATCTACCTATCCACCTGAGTATCTACCTGTCTATCCACCTGCCTACCTACCTACCTATCCACCTACCTACCAATCTACCCAGCCACCTATTACCTTCCTGTAAACGAGATCCAATCCCTTATATCTTGTGGGTTCCTATCTCCCGCATTTATGGCCAATCTTGCTAAAAGTATGATACCCCCGCCCCGTCATAACAATCTTCCCGGGAAAAGTAAGGAAAAGTTTGCAATGCGACGTAAAAGTATCGAAAGTCTTAATGCTACGATTTATTTACCTTCCCGCCAAAAGTACAGATGACGTAAATAGTGAGATCAAAAGTATAGATGACGTAAAGAGTGAGATCAAAAGTATAAATGACGTAAACAGTGAGATCGGAACTACATCGGAACTATAGATGACGTAAAGTGTGAGATTTGAAGTATAAATGACAACTAATGGAGGCAAAAGTATAGATGCCGTAAACAGTGAGAGCAGAAGTATAGATGACGTAAACAGTAGGATCGGAAGTATAGATGGTTGGCAGACCAAAAATATAGATGACGAAAACAGTAGGATCAAAAGTATAGATACCGGAAACACTGAGAAGGGTAACATCGGTGATCTTTTAAGCTAACCAAAGACAACTCTCTGCCAGGAGGGTCTAGTGACGCGCTATTTTTGGACCACCCTGTCGACACAATACTCACCACGCAGGTCATCAACGAGGAACAACGCTCACCTGTAAATGAAATAGAGATTCTTTGACATACTGTACATCCGTTAACAATAAAATACAATAAAGAATAAACGTAAAGAAGTCCATTTAAATCTGTCGCTCAAATACCTGTATTCTCGTCACTTTAGGAAGTCCCCTAGCACCTCATCCTCTGCGATTTATTTTTAGATATGGCTGGTTAAAATTCTCTTGCACGCTATCTATGCAGAATATGGGGATTTTAGAAGTATTTGTTTAACACGGAAAAGGATAAAAAGGTGTAGTATGCAAAATAAGTCACTCAGGAAAAGGTGTTTGGGAGCTTCCTTAACCGGCGAGACTATGGACCATAATTGTGAAAATTGTACAAACATAATTACAGCTTATTTGAAAGGCAGTCTTAATTCCTCACACCAGAAGGAAGAAGTGGAGGAAGGAGTGAAGGAAGGAGTGAAGGACGGAGAGAGAGAGTGATGGAGTCGAGGCAAGAGTGAAGGAAGGAGTGACAGTGTGAAGGATGGAGTGAGGGAACGCGTGAGTGAAGGAGTCAGGGAACGCGTGAGTGAAGGAGTCAGGGAACGCGTGAGTGAAGGAGTGGAGGGAAGGCTGAAGGATGGGGTGGAGGCAGGGGTGAAAGAAGGAGTGAGTGAATTGAGTGGAGGAAGGACTGAGTGAAGGAAGAAGACTGAATAAAGGACTGGATGAAGGAAAGCGTGGCTGCAAGAATGAAGGAAGGAAGGAGTGAAGGAGTGGCGTGGAGGGAGGAAAGGCGGGAAAACTTATATTATGAACCCCCAGGCGTCTGTCTACCTCCCTCTTGCCATATTGTGGGCCACTTCCTGTCCTCTCCTCCCTCCCTCCTTCACACTCCTCCTCCACGCTGTTGCTCCACCTTGACTTCTCCTCCACATTTCTCCATCGTTCTCTTCCCTCCCTCATACTCCTCCTCCACTGTTGTTCTTCCTCCATCTTTCCTCCACCTCCCACTCTGGTGCTCCATCTTGACTTAACGTTTTTCCATCGTACTGTTCCCTCCTTTCTCCTTACCTTCTCTCTCTCTCTCTCTCTCCCATCCTTCCTGAATCTTCATCTTTTCTTAACGTTTTTCTTTAATAATACTCCTTCCTTCCTTCCTCTTACCTTATTCCACTCTTTCCTCCTTCCTCCTACCTTTCCTCCCTCCATCCTTCTCCTCCTCATTATCATCATCATCATCATCATCATCTTCACCAAATTCACCTCTATTTTCGCTTCTACACTCCTCCTCTTTTTCTCCCACGCTCTTCCTTCCGTCCTTCTATCCTGCCTTCTTTCTCCTTCTCCCCCCTCCCCCTTCCTCTCCTCCACCTTCCCCTCCTCTTCTTCCTTTCCTCCCCCTCCTCTGCACAACACTCCTCTTCCCTCCTGATTTTCTTTGTCCATTCCTCACTTCTCCATTCTTCCTTCTCCTCCTCTTGTCATCCTTGTTCAACTTTCCTCCTGTTTCCTTTTCTTTCCCCTTCTTCTTCCATCTTCTTCCTTTTATCTTACTGTTGTCTCAGTACTTTCCTCTCTTCTCCCTCCTCCTCCTTCCATTTCTTCCTCCTTTCATCTGTACTTTCCTTCTCTCTCCTGGTCTTCCTTCCTCCTTCCTCTCCTCCAATTTACTGTTTCTCATTCCTAATTTTTAATCCCCCCCCAATCTCTCTCTCTCTCTCTCTCTCTCATATTCTCATCCTTATTTTCTTTTTTCCTCTTCTTTCTCCTTCTTGTTGTCACATTTTCTTCATCCTTCACCTCCTTCCTTCTATCTTATCCCTTTTTCCTCCTCCGTCTTATCCTCCTTCCCTCTTCCTCCTCCTTCTTATCCTCCTTCTCTCTTCCTCTTCCTGTTGGTCATTTTCTCCTCCTTCACCTTCTTCCTGTTACTAATTCCCTCATCCTCCTCCCTTCTCCCTTTACTCCTTCAATTTCTTTCTCTTCTCTTCCTCCTCCCTGTCTAATCTCCCTTCATCATCATCTTCAGACACTGATAGCTTTCAACCACCGATTCCTGCTTCCTTTATTTTCCTATTCTTCCTCTCCTTTCTTCTCCCTTCACTTCACCTCTATCTTCTTCTCCTCCTCCTCCTCCTCCTCCTCCCACTTCTCCCCAGCCTCCTCTCCTTTTTCTTTCCCTTCTTTCCTCCCTCATGTCTTCTCTCCCCACCGTCTCTCTCCTCTTTTCTTCCCCTTCTCTTTTCTTCTCCCTCCTCTCCACCTCTCTCTTCCTTTTCTTCTCCTCCTTCTCCTTCTCCCCAGCCTCCTCTCCTTTTTCTTTCTCTCCTTTCCTCCTTCATGTCTTCTCTCCCCACCGTCTCTCTCCTTTTTCCTTCTCCCTTCTCCCCAGCCTCCTCTTCTTTGACTCCTCTTCCTCCTCCTCCTCCCACTTCTCCCCAGCCTCCTCTCTTTTTTCTTTCTCTTCTTTCCTCCCTCATGTCTTCTCTCCCCACTGTCTCTCTCCTCTTTTCTTCCTTCTTTCTTGTCCTTCTCTCTGTTTTCCTTCTCTTTTCTGTACACTTCTTTCCGTATTCTCTCTACTCTTTTCTTCTCTCTACTTCTCTTCTTTCTTTCTTTCTTTCTTTCTACGTCTCTCTGTTTTTGTCTTCCTCCTCTCCTCTCTTCGTTCCTCTGTTTTTACTTCCTCCACTCTTGACTCCACCCGTTCATTCATCTACTGTACTTATCTATCTGTCTATTTATCTATTGAGAGAGAGAGAGAGAGAGAGAGAGAGAGAGAGAGAGAGAAGCGGGGGTGGGAGAGGAATGAACATCTGAAAGGAAGCAAATGGGGGAGAAATATTTACGAGATGGCAACTCACCCTCTCTACAAAAATAGGAGCCGGAGCAGACAAAAATAAAAACAAAAACAAAAATAATAACAATAATAAGACAATGGCTGGAAAACACTTATGTAAAAGAATTAATGGTTATTTATAGAGATGGGGGGGCTGGAGAGGGGGCCTGCGCGTGGTGGCACTGATATGACTGGGTGGTGGAGCTGCCCAGGTATATAAATATTCCTCACTACCCTCCCTATCCCCTAAAGGAGGATGGTGGGCTGCAAGAGAGGGTAGGTTCAGCCTGCAGTCCACTGGGTTCAGATTCAGATAAGCCTGGGGATGCAATTACTACTACTACTACTACCACTACCACTACTATTACTACTACTACTATTACTACTACTACTACTATACAGAGATGAAACTAGCACCATAAAACGAGAGAGAGAGAGAGAGAGAGAGAGAGAGAGAGAGAGAGAGGCCAATAAAGATATTTTGGCCTAAGTTAATGACCTAGAAGACGTTTTTAGAATTTCAGATTCAAGGAAATTACCGTAACATAAATGGTGAGGGATCTTTTTTTTTCGATTTCCTGATGGAAGGCCTTTGAAATACCGTATATCTGGGAGAGAGAGAGAGAGAGAGAGAGAGAGAGAGGAAAAAAAAAAAGAAATAATGATTGAATTGTAGAGAATTGATAATGGTGGTGGTGATGATGATGATGATAATGATGGTGGTGGTGGCGGTGATGATAATGATGGTGGTGGTGGTGATGATGATAATGATGGTGGTGGTGGTGATGATAATGGTGATGATGATAATGATGGTGGTGGTGGTGGTGGTGATGATGATAATGATGGTGGTGGTGGCGGTGACGATGATGATGGTGGTGGTGGCGGTGATGATAATGATGGTGGTGGTGGTGATGATAATGGTGATGATGATAATGATGGTGGTGGTGGTGGTGGTGATAATGCCGCTGATGATGGTGGTGGTGATGATAATGGTGGTGGTGGTGGTGGTGATGATAATGATGATGATGATAATGGTGGTGGTGGTGAAGGTGATATGATGATGATGATGATGGTGATGATGATGATGATGATGATGATGACTATGACAGGAAATAACAAGACAAAAAAAGCGAGATACAATAAATAAAACAACGAATAAATGAATAAATAAATAAAAATATATGTGTGAATGGCAAAGGAAGTAGAGCCAAGTGATAGGAAATTAAGAGTGAGAATAAGAATGAAGGATGTAGCACACGTGGGTGAAGGAGGGAGAGGGGAGCAGAAGGGAAGAAGAGGGGAGTGGGCGGAAGTGGGGGGAATGGGGAGGGGAGGGGAGGGGAATGATGAGGAAGGACGTATAAAGGAGAGAGAGAGAGAGAGAGAGAGGGGGGGGAGGAAGGGTGGAAGAAGGGAGAAGTTGGAATGGGGAGAGGACGGAAGTGGGGGAAAGGGGAGGGGAGGAGAGTGATGAAGAAGGAGGTAAAAAGGAAAGAGGAGGGAAGGAAAGGTGGGAGGGAGAGAGGGTAAGGGGGAAGGGAGAAAGAATGAGAGAATGGGGAGAAGAGAGGAAGCGGAAGGTGTGAGAAAAAGAGAGGGATGGTAAATATTCAAGGAGGAGAGATAAAAAAAAAAAAGAGGAGGAAAGATGAAGGTGAGATGAAGAAGGAAGGGGAAGTAAGGAGGGGAGGGAGGGGAGGGAGACGAAGGGTGACAGGAAGAAGAGTACAGAGGGAGAAAGATAAGGAAGGGAGGCAAATGGAGGGAGGAGAGAGATGGAGACAAACGGGGAGGGATAGAAAGATGCGAGAAAGGGGGAAGGAGAAATGAGGGATATAAAAGATGAGAGAGAGAGAGAGAGAGAGAGAGAGAGAGAGAGAGAGAGAGAGAGAGAGAGAGAGAAATTATCCCCTCCCCCTTCAAAATTATTGCCACTGGTGCAAGAAATATCAGAATTATTGCCCTCAGATATTCCCACCCACCCACAAGCTCTCAAATTATCCACCCACACACCACCTCCACCGTACTAGAGGTGTAGCACATCTCCCTGACCGATTTATTTCCTATATTTTCCTTAACATTCTCCTGTATACTATATATACCGCTTGATTATCGACTTAAATTTGCATCGATTAGACAGAAGGGGATACTGAGGTGTAAAGTGTTGAATAAGTCGCTTAGGAAGAGGCGTTACGGATCTAAAAAGCCACTTCAACACAGCATCCTCTTGTTTGTTACTGGTGCAAACTGTGTGCCTAAAACGGTATAAATGGTACATGGAATAATCTTAAGAAGAAATGTGGGAATAAATCGCTAAGGAAGAAATGTTACATTTCCAAAGCCACTAATAATTGAACCCGCAAACTGTCAGCCTAAAACGGTATAAACGGCACATGGAATAATCCTGAGGCGAAATGTGGGAATAAATCGCAAAGGAAGAAGTGTTACGACAGTTCCAAAGCCACTAATAATACAACCCTAAGACCAAACACTTAACGAGTAAACGCTCCAACCACTACCCGTCATATATCCCTCCCCCACACGACCCCAGGACCAACTACTTCTCAGGAAAATGTTCTAACCACTACCCGTCAAGTTAGCCTCCCTCACTCGACCCCAAGACCAAGTACTTCTCAGGTAAATGTTCTAACCACTACCCGTCAAGTTAGCCTCCCTCACTCGATCCCAAGACCAACTACTTCTCAGGTAAATGTTCTAACCACTACCCGTCGCATCAGCCTCCCCCACACGGCCGTCGCGGTGCCTAAATAAAGACCTAATGCTTCCCATGGCCTTCAGAATAGCAATATGTGTGAGGCAAGGTCTGGTATTCTCCCTAACACCTCTTCCTTACCGATTTATTTTTGGATATGGCGGGCTGATATCGTTCTGTACGTTAGTTATGCAATGTATGGTGATAATAGAATAATTTACGTAACGTAGGAGAAGACGGCAAGGCCTAATAAGCAAAATAAATCACTTGGGAAGAGGTGTTAGGGAGCTTTAAAACTGAAGGGGCATAAAAGCGAAGGAAGGAGTAAGAGATCTACTGGTTCTTGAACTATATACCGTCATGGTTGTTTGTCACTACAGGCAGGAACACTACTTCACGCTACGCACACACACACACACACACACACACACACACACACACACACACACACACACACACACAAATAAGAATAATCGAAATCTGTCCAGCTATTTACATATCGGTACATATAAAAATAAATATATGGTACACACAGGACCTTCAAGTACGTACAGCAATCAAAATTTACACACACACACACACACACACACACACACACACACACACACACACACACACACACACACACACACAGTAAGTCCAAGAATAGGTGACTAATAGGTAGTGACGTTGGCCAGCAATTAACCTCAGTGCATTTACAGTCATGGTGTTCGCCCTAATTAGCCACAGGAGGAGATTAATTTTCAAGGACCCCCTCATATATATGGTACGTCTCTCTCCCTCTCTCTCTCTCTCTCTCTCTCTCTCTCTCTCTCATGTAAACTTCACCACACCCTTATTTTCTCCCCCCCTAACCTCCATCCCTCACCATCACACACACGTAGGCTTGCCACCTCTTCCTACCCCCAACCCTACCTTCTCATTCTCCCATAACCTCACACATGTAGATCTAGCCTAAACACACACACACACACACACACACACACACACACACACACACACACAACCTCTAAAAGATTCTCCCTCTCTCTCTCTCTCTCTCTCTCTCTCTCTCTCACACACACACACACACACACACACACACACACACACGTCCGTCAACTACCTCTTTCGTGGTCCAAGCAGCCTTCATTTCCGCCTGAGTAATAGCCGGTATTCCTGGCTCTCTCTCTCTCTCTCTCTCACACACACACACACACACACACACACACACACACACAACTTACATAAAAACACGCAATCTACAGTGTATGAATTTCTCTCTCTCTCTCCCCCCCCCTCTTTCTCTCTCTCATATATACCCACTCTTATAAACACACAAACACACCCGCGTGCAAACACACACACGCACGCACCCCAGTAAAACAAGAAAAAATTAGACAAACAAACGAAGATATTTCCGTCTCACAGTGAGAGAGAGAGAGAGAGAGAGAGAGAGAGAGAGAGAGGTAACAGCGAAAATGCAGGAAACTGGATTTCTTTGTGTGTGTGTGTGTGTGTGTGTGTGTGTGTGTGTGTGTGTGTGTGTGTGTGTGTGTGTGAGAGAGAGAGAGAGAGAGAGAGAGAGAGAGAGAGAGAGAGAGGTAACTCCATAGAATAGAGAGTCACACTACCACTCCCATCATCATGTTACCTAAGTTACTCTCCTTATCTCACCTACAGACAATTTTCTACAGTCAAGATTAATTAAAAGGAACCTAGGAGTGTTAATACTGACTCTCTTAACCCCCCTCAAGGTCGGGTCAACTCTATTAATTTTACACAGGATAAAGAGGAGATGATCATGTGTTAAGGAGAGAATGTAAGAAAAGACTGTGATATGAAAGGTATGTAGATATAGGCTGTTTCTAAGGTACACACACACACACACACACACACACACACACACACACACACACATACACACACACACACACACACACACACACACACACATACACACACACACACAATAATTTCCTTTTAGCCTATACATTCATTCTCAAACATCTGACAAATCTCTCTTTTCTTTGTGTGTGTGTGTGTGTGTGTGTGTGTGTGTGTGTGTGTGTGTGTGTGTGTGTGTGTGTGTGTGTGTGTGTGTGTGTGTGTCTCTCTCTCTCTCTCTCTCTCTCTCTCAAATAACCAGGTGTAAGGTATCATAGGTGGGCAATGCAGGTATCAGGTACCCACACAAACACCTCTCTCTCTCTCTCTCTCTCTCTCTTGCGTGAGTTAATCGGTCTACCGCATTCATCCTCTTTTCTTATGTTCCTATGCCGAAGAATAAGTAGCCGGAAGGAAAGTGTTAAGTAAATTACAGATTAAATCTTCCCCCCTAAGCCGTGACAGGGAGCTATTTGTGTTGTGGTAGAGAGGAAAACAGGTGGACGTCATTCTCTCTCTCTCTCTCTCTCTCATGCTTAATCCGGTGAGTGTAGATATTGTCTAGATAGAGAAAAACGAACCTCTCTCTCTCTCTCTCTCTCTCTCATTCTTAATTCGGTGAGTTTAGATATTGCCTAGATAGAGAAAAACGGACCTCTCTCTCTCTCTCTCTCTCTCTCTCTCTCTATTTGTGTTGTGTGTGACGTGGCTGGCAATGGAGGCTGAGAGAAAACAATACCCTTGATGTCTTCCTCTCTCTCTCTCTCTCTTAAGATATAAGTTAATATTTTTCATATCAGACCATATTCTTCCATACCTGCTCCAAAATACTTCATTCTGATTCTCTCTGTCTCTGTCTGTCTGTCTGTCTGTCTCTCTCTCTCTCTCTCTCCCCCTCTCTCTCTCTCTCTCAGAATGCATGTATACACCACATTATTCTGTTCCACACTCCCTGTTGTCTCGCACTGACACACAATTTCTCACACTATTTTCGTTCTCCATACCCCTTGTTGTCTCATCCTGACGCCTCTCTCTCTCTCTCTCTCTCTCTCTCTCTCTCTCTCTCTCTCGGTTCTCATGCCAGGTCCTACACAGTCATCAACTAATGTGTTCCATCTGCTAAGAACTCTACCCCTTTCTCCCTCCTCTCTCCTTCCTCCCTCCCTTCTCATTCCTCCCTCTCCCTTCCTCCCACTCTCCCTCCCCTTTCCTTCCTCTCCATCCCTCCCTTCCCATTTCTCCCCTCCCCCCTTCTGTTCCTTCTCCGTTATCCCCTCCCCTCCCCTCTTTCATTTTTTTTTCCATCCCTTCCTACCCTCTCTTTTCCTCTTTCCCCCCCCTCCCTCCCTACCGCCAGTCTCTCTTCCCCCGCTTTCCCTTCTCTTATTCCTCCCCCCCTCTCTCCCCAACTACCACCCCTTCCCTCCCCTCCCCTTCCCCCTCCCCACGAAACCACTTTCACCCCTAGCAATTTTCCCTTCTCTTCCTCTCTCATTCCTCCTTTCTCTCTCACCTCGCATCCCTCCTCTCTTCCTCCCTACAACCTCTCTCTCTCTCTCTCTCACGTTTAATCCACCTAGTCCTTCCTCCTTTGCTTAACCTCCTTCATCCTTCGCCATCTTTCCCCCTTTATATAGCCTTTCCTCCCTTTCCAATCTCTCTCTCTCTCTCTCTTCCCTCCAGTCCCTCCTCACTTCCTTGCGTCTCCCTCTTTCCTTTGTTGACCATCACCTCCAGTTCGAAAAAATAACATAAAAACAAATGAT
>NC_137055.1:36799286-36871786 GCF_032717465.1 Coenobita brevimanus
GGTGAGGTGAAGGTAGTAAGGACTATGAGGAAGGAGGAGGGGTGAGGTGAGGGCGGTAAGGGCTATGAGGGAGTGCTATTATGAGGGGAGGAAGGGTAAGAGCAGTAAGGGCTATGTGGAAGTACTATTATGAAGGGTGAGGGCAGTAAGGGCTATGTGGAAGTACTATTATGAAGGGTGAGGGCAGTAAGGGCTATGTGGAAGTACTATTATGAAGGGTGAGGGCAGTAAGGGCTATAAGGGCGTGCTATTATGAAGGGTGAGGGCAGTAAGGGCTATGAGGGAGTGCTATTATGAAGGGTGAGGGCAGTAAGGGCTATGAGGGAGTGCTATTATGAAGGGTGAGGGCAGTAAGGGCTATGAGGGAGTGCTATTATGAAGGGTGAGGGCAGTAAGGGCTATGAGGGAGTGCTATTATGAAGGGTGAGGGCAGTAAAGGCTGAGGTAAGATGAGGAAGGCTGTGTTAAGGACAATGAGAAAGAGTTAGGCAGGAGAGTACTGACCACATCAGACTTCAATATAAGCAATAGGTGAAGAACATGAAAATCCTGAAAGCTGTGAACACGCTAATTTCACTAACATTAACCCCTTCCATACGATGACCTGATACCTATTTTCTCTTACACCTTTTCCTTAGCGATTTATTTTTTGATATGGCTGGTCAACATCCCTTTGCACGTTACTTATGCAGAGTATGGAGATATTGGTAGGATTTATATAACACAGATGAGGACAGTAAGGTGTAATATGAAAAATAAATCGCTTAAGAAGAGGTGTTAGGGAGCTTCCTTAACCGACGAGAGTTCTTAGATAAGGGGTTAATATCTTCCTTAGAAAATTCTCTTAGGCGATCTACAAGTCTCTCAGCAGCAAAAATAGCTATGAAAGACGATTTCGGAATGAGAGAGAGAGAGAGAGAGAGAGAGGGAGGGGGTTACGAAATGAGGAAAGGTCAGCAGAGGAAGGGAGGGAAGGATATATGGGAAAGGAGGTCAATGAGGAAGGAAGGAAGGAAGGAGGGAAGGAAGGAAGGAAGGAAGGAAGGAGGGAAGGAAGGAAGGAAGGATGGATGGATGGATGGATCGTTGGATGGATGGATGGATCGTTGGATGGATGGATGGAAGGAAGGTGATAAGAAAGGAATGAAAGAAGAAATCAAGGAAAGATAGATGGATGGATGGATGGATGGATGGATGGATGGATGGATGGATGGATGGATGGAAGGAAGGAAAGAAGGAAGAAAGGTAGGTAGGAAGGAAGGAAGGAAGGAAAGAAGGAAGAAAGGTAGGTAGGAAGGAAGGAAGGAAGGAAGGATGGAAAGAAGGAAGGAAGGAAAGTCATGGAGGGTAGGAGGGAGGTCACTAAGAAGAGAGGGAAGGAGGGAGGGAGGGAGGGAGGGAAAGTTGTGAAGTAACAGAGGGAGGAGGGACCACTGAGCCACTGAGAGAAGAAAGGAGGGAGAGATGAAGGGGGGTGAGGGAAGGGAGAGGGAAGTGACCAAGAGGCGGGAAGGAGGTCAGAGAGGGAGTGAGGAAGAGAATGGAAGAATTATAGAAGGAAAAATGGAGAGAAAAAGGTTAATTGAGAGAGAGAGAGAGAGAGAGAGAGAGAGAGAGAGAGAGAGAGAGAGAGAGAGAGAGACTGATGGACGAATAAGGTTAGTGGGAGGGGCAAAGGGTGTTACGGTGGAATTTGTGTGTGTGTGTGTGTGTGTGTGTGTGTGTGTGTGTGTGTGTGTGTGTGTGTGTGTGTGTGTGTGTGTGTGTGTGTGTGTGTGTGTGTGAGAGAGAGAGAGAGAGAGAGAGAGAGAGAGAGAGAGAGAGAGAGAGAATATGGATAGCCTAAAGGAGTGTCGTCACTGGTATGGGTTGTAGTGGGCAGTGAAGGTTGTATGATGAAATATGACACTGACAGATAAATAGATAGATCGACAGACATATAGACAGACAGACAGATAGATAGACAGATAGACAGATAGGTAGGTAGTAAGCTGTAAAAGATATGTTGAAATATACCCGAGAGAAACAGATAGACATCGATAGATAGAGTGGGGACTGTCAAGGGCTGTGAGGGAAGGGAAGGGCTGGCAGAAGTGATAAGGAATTTAGGGATAATACAGGTTATATGTTAATAATAATAATAATAATAATAATAATAATAATAATAATAATGATGAAATGATGAAGAACAAGAAAAACAAGAGGAGGAGGAGGAGGAGGAGGAGGAGGAGGAGGAGGCCAAGAAGACGAAGAAAAGCAAACACGAAAAAATTAATAACAAAAATCAAGAAAAAAATAGCATCCACCATAATTCCACAATTTCCACACGAAAAATTACAACAGACAAAATAATAATAATAATAATAATAATAATAATAATAAAAATAGAAAATAAAACTAACACCACTGAGGCTGAGATAAGACTGCAAGTAGTGATAAGGGTGATATTGCTTTTACGGGAGGAAATAAGAGGGTGTGTGAAATGAGTCGGTGATATGAGGAGATTGAGAGTAGATTGGTTGAGAGAGAGAGAGAGAGAGAGAGAGAGAGGGCTTAAGTTAGGCATATTTTTTTGTACTGTCTTTTTTTTTTTTTTTTTTTTTTTTTTTAATAACAGAACGGAGGAAGGAAAAACAAATGGAGAAAAAAAAATAATCCGTACACCAGATTACTGGTGTCCTCTGTTCATAAAATATCTGTAACAGTTAGACTTGAAGAGTTGTAGGTTGAAATTTGGAGGAAAACAACTCTGGGGAAGCGAGTTCCAGAGAGATGCAGTTCGGGGAATGAAAGAATTCTGATAGGCAGAAGTTCTGCAATATGGTTGAGTGACATTCCAGTCATGAGCGCTACCAGATGCCCGTGTAGCACGAGGGAAGGCATGGAGAGGTGGCACCATGGACGCAACTTCGTCTGAGCATTTGCCAAAAAAATATCTGTAAAATAATGCAAGGGAGGCAACATTCCTTCTTACTTGCAGGGGAGGTAGTTTATATGTAATGGCAGGGTTGTTAATGATTCTAACAGCTTTATTCTGAATTTTGTCTAGTTGCCTTAATGCAACCTCTCCACAACCATTCCACAAGGGTGAGCAATATTCAAGCTGAGAGCGCACATGACTCTTATAAATTATAGCTAACTGCTCATCGGCGAAGAAGTTACGGACTCTGTACAATAATCCAAGTTTCTTTGAGGCGGTTTTAGCAAGTGATCTGACATGAGAGGTCCAGCTGAGGGCACTGTTAAGTGAGACACCAAGAACTTCAATACTTTTGGAGATGGGAATATTAGTAGCACTGAAGGTAATGTACGAGTCTGGCAATATCTGTCTATTGGTAAACTGTATATATTTAGTTTTACTAGCATTAAAAGAGACAAGGTTGTTTTGTCCCCATTCACTGATTGTAGATAGATCTTCATTTATGGAGATGGCTGTATTGAGTTGAGAGGTAGAGATATTAGACTTTGTAAATGGATGTCTGAGTGTGAATGAACTATGTAGTGTTGAGTCATCTGCATATGAGTGAATGGGATTGTGAGTGACAGATAAGAGATCATTAATATGAACCAGAAATAGCGTTGGCGCCAGAACTGATCCCTGCGGCACGCCGGCGTTAATTGAGTGGAAATTCGAATATACATCATCTACTTTTACTCTTATTTTCCTGTCACTAAGGTAAGAAGAAATCAAAGGAACAAAAGACGTTAGTCCATAGCAAGGGAGTTTGGACAGCAGGGAACGGTGCCATACTCTGTCGAAAGCTTTAGAGATATCAAGAGCTACTGCATGAGTTTCTCCAAAAAGATCTATTGATTGATGGATGGTATGAGTTAAGAGATTGAGTATGTCAATGGTGGATCTTTCGTGGCGAAAACCGTATTGTCTATCATTAATTAAGTTGTTGGATTCAAGATGTTTAACAATATGCTTATTAATTAAAGTTTCAAATACCTTACCAAGAGAAGATGTGATAGCTATTGGTCTGTAATTGGAGGGGTCAGACGAACTTCCTTTCTTCGGAAGAGAGAGAGAGTTTAGGTTAGGAATATTTTTTGTACTGTGTGTGTGTGTGTGAGAGAGAGAGAGAGAGAGAGAGAGAGAGAGAGAGAGAGAGAGAGAGAATTATCGTCCGCGCCAATCTCGATAAACTCAGGGATTAGAGGTCAGGCAATATGAAGAGCAAGAGAATGGTAGGAATGGTGATGGTAGGGGAACTTATGGTAGTGGGAATGGTCATGGTGGATTAGTGGTAGTGGTAATAGTACAGTAACAATGGTAGGAGCGGTGATGGTAGGGGAAGTTATGGTAGTGGCAATGGTCATGGCAGCGTCATGGTGATGGGAATGGTAGTGATGATACAATGGTAGTGGTAATGGTAGAGTAACTATGGGTATGGTAGCAGGACAGAGAGGGAATGGTAGGAATGAAGAGTTATGGTAATGGATATGGTGGCAGGGTGATGGAACAGAATGAATGGTAGGTATGGTACTGATGATGGTGCTGGTATTAGAAATGGTACGATGGTAGAGGCAATAGTGGTAATGGTAGGCCTAAACAGTCATGGTAGCAGCAGTACCATTGGTAGCGGGAATACTGTAGTAGTAGTAGTAGTAGTACCGTAGTAGTAGTTGTAGCAGTAATAGTAGTGGTAGTAGTAGTGGTAACGGTAGTAGTCTTAGAAATGGTAGTAACAGTGGAAGAGGGAATGGTAGCAGTAACAGTAGTACGGTAGCAATGGTAGTAATAATGGCAGTGAATGGTGGTTAGTGGGATTGGCGATGGTGACAATGGTAGGTAGAATGGTAGTAAAAATGGTAGCGTGAATGGTAATGGTAGTGGGAGTGGGGGGATGGTGATGGTAGTGAGCGTCAAGGGAACGCTGAACGTTGAAGGGTGTGGACGTGATGGGAATGAGAGAGAGAGAGAGAGAGAGAGAGAGAGAGAGAGAGAGAGAGAGAGAGAGAGGGCAAAAATATATAGTAAAATAAATCCGCCAAATAAACAACACAATAACATCGAAAAATGAGAGAGAAAACACACAAGCCCCTCAAAAAATCCATACAGCCCAAGTTCACCTGTCCCCCCCAAAAAAAAATAAATTAATAAAAACAAAACACTCACAGGACTCCAAAAATCTACTCCACACACACACACACACACACACACACACACACACACACACACACACACACACACACAATTACAACAACCCCCCCCCAAGCAACATTCACCAGCACACTAACCTAACCTCACAGAAAATGAAAACAAAAAATAAAACTAAATACGAAAAGGCTAGCCAGAGTTCTCCCCCCCGTGCAAGGAGTGTCAGTAGGTCAGGGCACCAGTTGTAGGTTGGAAAACAATGGAACGCTTCCCTGGCTGCCGAAGGGGGGACTCTCAATGGTGGGAAACGTGGGCTTGGTTTAGGTTAGGTTAGATTAGGCCGGGGTGACTAGGTTAGGTAAGGTTTGGAATTAGATCAAGGAGGCTCTAACTAGGTAAACAATGTGGGACCTCTTAATGACGGGAAACGTGGGGTTGGTTTAGGTTACGTTAGATTAGATTAGATTAAGTTAGTTAAGGTTAGATTGGGTCAGATTAGGATGGAGTGGTAAGGTAAGGTTTATAAGCAGAACAAGGAAGCTCTAACTAGGTAAACAATGAAGAGTTTACCTTGCTGTCTACAGGGAGTCTTTCAATGGCAGAAAACTTGAGATTAGATGCGGTTTGCTAAGGTCTGAGTGAGTTACGTGAAATAAGCTGCAAAAAGACGAAACTCTGGCCCAAGATCGAGCAAAAACATTATTATCTAGGCACTGCATGTCCTTCTCCATTTTAGTCCCATAACACAACAATTTGCCAGAGGTCATGTGTTTGATTTTGCACGGGTGAAATTGGGTACGTTGAGCTGGTCTGATCTAGGTTAGGTGAGCGTGAAAATAAGCTGAGTTGGGTGAGCTCAGGGAATTTACGTAAGCTTTGTATGAAATGAGTTGGTTTAGAGTTCAGACATACCCAAACATCTGAACTGATATACTTAGATAAACACAGCAGTCCGCCTACACACACACACACAAACACGCCAACTCACCAAAACTTTCATGCAACCTCAACACACACACACCCACACACACACACACACACACACACACACACACACACACACACACACACACACACACACACACACACCAAAACATTCATGCAACCCCAATACACACGCACACACACACACACACATGCAGCATAATAAGGAACTGAGGTTAACATAAACACACTCTCTTAATGCATCCTTCATTAGGGTGGTCGTCATGTGAGCTAGGTTTACGTCAGAGAGAGAGAGAGAGAGAGAGAGAGAGTAAACCGGTAAGTGGGGTCAGGATAAGATCGGTGTGTGTGTGTGTGTGTGTGTGTGTGTGTGTGTGTGTGTGTGTGTGTGTGTGTGTGTGTGTGTGTGTGTGTGTGTGAGCGCGCGGACCAATTCAGGGAGATGTTGAGAGCTGAGGTGTGCAAATTGGAGGGGAGGAGAGGGGAGGGGAGGGGGTGAGATGTTATGACTGGGAGAGGGGATATGAGAGGAGGGAAGGGGGAGCTAAAGATGTACTGACCTAGATGAATAAGGAGGAGTGGGGATGAAAATCTGAGGGGAGGGGAGGGGAAGGGGATAAAAAAGAAAAAGAAAAACTGAGGAAGAGAAAAGAGGGGAAGGGGGGGGAATGTGCCGGGTGAGTGGGGGTATTAAGATGGGGGTGGGGAAAGGTAACTGAGGTGGCAGGAGCGTAGGGGAGGTGAAATGGGGAGGGGAGAGGAAAGGATATAGGGAGAGGGGAATGTGCTGAGAGAGAGAGGGAGGGGACTAAGGAGGGGAGGGGTAAGGAATCCTACTCTACACCCCAACAATAACAATAATTAACCTACACAATACGACTATAAAACTGTTTCTCATTTCACCCACTGTACCTAATAATAATAATAATAATAATAATAATAATAATAATAATAAATAATACCGGCAATAATGATAATTGTAATAAATAATAATAATCTTAGTAATAACAACAACAACAATAATAATAATAATAATAATAATAATAATAATAACACAACAACAACAATAATAATAATAATAACAATAACAATAAGACATCGTTGTGAGTGGGTTGTTCTTTAGCTGTGCAAGGATTCACAGCTAAAAAATAACTAAATAAATAAATTAATAAACAAATAAACAGATTTCTCACCAGGCTAGAGGGGATAGAAGCAACGTCCATTAGATACATACAGTACGTCATTCTATTATCATCTCCATTACCTCATGTCAGTATTATCGTTTCCATTAAGACTATCATTCACTAGCTTATGTCAATGCACTATCCTTTCAAATTACCATATGTTAGTTATTGTTAGCATTCAGAATCAGGTGTTCTTTTAGCACCTGACAGTCTGCAAGCTACAACAACAACTATTATTACTACTACTACTACTAATCTACTTCCTCCACCCTCCTCCTCCTCTTCTACTACTCCTAACGGGTACTACTATCATTGCCACAACTACTACTCCCGTACCGTAACTACTAAGAAACCCTACAACTAGGGTACTGAAATCTGAACAGCAAACAATCACAATAAAATAACAAGAACACGAAGGGAATAGTAATAAACAGGGGCCGATACATCTCTCTGGCAAGGCGACAAAGAATGACACCTTTACCCTTGGCCTGTCCTAATCACCTATCCATCACATGTCACCCCCCTACCCAACCCAACCCACCTCCTGTGACACTTTATAACGTCACGAATCTCAGTATATACCACTCTATGCATTACTGCCAACCTGTCATCTGGTGTATGGATTATTATTACAGTATTTTTTCTTTAATTTGTTTTTCCTCCCTTTGTTCACCTGGGGAAAAAATGTAGCTCTTGTGAACTGAACGTCTTAAGGTGGCGACGAATCAAGGTCTTCATGCGTTCTCCCAAGACTACCTTACTGCTACAAGATGGTCATGCCGCATATACCAGGAAGGAAGTCTCGTAATGAAGGGACTAACCGGTGACTGCGGCATGTGCTGAACGGCGTCCAAAATGACACCTAACCCTCTCTACGCCTTTCACACCCTCTCTCACTCCCCTACCCCACCCTCCCTCACTTCTCTTACCCCCAACCCCCTCAACTTCAGTCCCCCTAATGCTCTACTCTCCCTCATTTTCCCCATTGCCTCCCCTCACTTCCAATACCCCCAGCCTCCCTGAGTCTCTTACTCCCATCGATCCTCACTTTCCCCACCGTACTCCTATCCATTTCTCCTTCCTTTCTCCTCCATTTCCTTACCCCACCTACTCCCACACTTCCCCACCCCGCCCACCCTCACTCCATCGCTTCCCTACCTTCCTCCCATCCTCATTCTCCCTTTTCCAACCCTTCCCCACCTCCTCCCCACTCCCACTCCATTACCCCCCTACCTTCCACCCAGTCTTACTCTCCCACCCTCATTCCATCACTCCCCTTCCTTCCTTCCTCACTCCTCCACTCCTTGTTCCATCACCCCTCTATCCCCTCCCTCCCCAATATCCTCCCCACTCCATTACCCCCTTAAATTCCACCCAATCTTACTCATCCACCTACTTTCACCTACTTTAAAACTCCCTACCTTCCTCCCACCCTCATTCTCCCTTTTCCAATCTTCCCCCACCTCCTCCCCACTCCCATTCCATTACTCCCCTAACTTCCGCCCAATCTTACTCATCCACCCTCGCTCCATCATTCACCTTCCTTCCTTCCTCTCACCTACACTTTCTCACCCCTCACATTCACCCTCCCTTAGCCCACTCCTGTCCCTCCCCTCCCCAACCCTCCCCCCACCACCTCCCCACGCATTCGCAGGCGGGACACCACGGGTAATAATAGAATAAACACCGGCACTCGATTTCAGCATCACAAACCGGTTTTTGATGGTCGATGCAATGGTGATGACCGAACAGTTCTTGGCGAAAATGGCCCTTTTTAAATCGAACCTTCCCACAACAACCCAATTTAATAACCGCAGGAAAGTGGGCCGCTCTTTGAAGTGGAAAAACGCGAAAATAAATAAATGAATAAATAAATGCGTATAGACTCAATAAAATTACAATCATTCCACACTGAAAGCCTAATCAAATGTAGCTAGACTAACTAAGAATCAGTAAAATCAAACCTTTAACAAAACCCAATGACGCATACATAAATACATACGTACATATATACATACATGCATAAATCAGCAACTGTACACATGATACAACACACACACACACACACACACACACACACACACACACACACACACACACGCAGTAAGGGTGATACTGAAGGAAGAAGGTGGTAGTAAAATTTGTTTTGGCAGGATACTGGTAATTTGACTGTAATTGTACAAATCGCTGACATTACAAGAGAATAAGAGATACAAAAAAATGCGTGTTACAAAAGACAGATATTACAGTGCCGAAAATTGTATCAAACGTTGAAGCTATGAGGTACAAAAAGTGCATGCGACAAGAGACAGGTGTGCTATTACAGTAATTGTGCAGATCGCTGAGGTTACAAAAAGTGCACACATTAGAATGTTACTGAAGGGTAGTACAGTACTTTAATGCTCTCTTTCTCACGCTCTCTCTCTCTCTCTCACATACACACACACACACCTTCCTACTCTCTCTCTCTCTCTCTCACACACACACACACACACCTTCCTACTCTCTCTCTCTCTCTCTCACACACACACACACACACACACACACACACACACCTTCCTACTCTCTCTCTCTCTCTCTCACACACACACACACCTTCCTACTCTCTCTCTCTCTCTCTCTCTCACACACACACACACACCTTCCTACTCTCTCTCTCTCTCTCTCTCACACACACACACACACACACACACACACACACATCTACATACTCTCTCTCTCTCTCTCTCACACACACACACACACACACACACACACACACACACACACCTTCCAACTCTCTCTCTCTCTCTCTCTCTCTCTCTCTCGCACACACACACACACCTTCCTACTCTCTCACACACACACTCTCTCTCTCTCTCTCTCTCTCTCTCTCTCTCTCTCTCACACACACACACACACACACACACACACACACCTCCCCTCTCTCACATTCAATATCACTCCTACTGGTATAATAACACGGCGGGGGAAGGGATAACTGTAATCTCTGTATCGTTTGTAACTAACCATAACCACCTGTAACATTACATAGCCAACTGCAGTACTAAATCACTTACAAAACCACCTTTCCACATCTTCCTTGTAATATCATTCTTTTTGCCTTAATAATACAAAGGCGTGCGGCTGTAACCTTTGTATCATTTGTAACAGCAATATTTACAGTACCGCATCTTGTTTATCTGTTTTTTAATTACTACCTTTACTGCCAAAATTAACAAAGCAATATTCCGTCTAATAATACAACGGCGCGTGGCTGTACCCTTTGTATCTTTGTAACCTGAGCAACAGAACCAGCTAATGATACTATTTATTTTTATTTGCATTTAATTTCACTTACTACGACTTTTACTACCAAAATCAACACAGCAGCTACCAACGTGAAATTTGGCTGTAAGCTTTGTATCCTTTGTAACCTGGGCATTTTGTACGGTTATCAGACATCGGTATTGCCTCTTCTACTCAATGACACTGTAACTTCCTCAATGACATAGTATCAGTGTAATGTCTGGCTGTAATCCCTGTCTCTCTGTAATCCTGTAATCCTTGTATCTTTCGAAATCTGAACAATACTCTTCCGCCAATACCCCACCAAGACTATGTCCTTCCCACAGCTGAATAAAATCGTCTGGCAGCTGCAAAAATAAATAGGCTACAAGAAAAAAAACGCGTCTGACGTTAGCCGGAATAAAATACAGTAGATACAACTCTCTCTCTCTCTCTCTCTCTCTCTCTCTCTCTCTCTCTCTCTCTCTCTCTCTCAGTGTTCTTGTATGTTTTGTAATATACTCATAAGTGTCTTGTAAATGTCATCTCTCTTGCACTCAATCACTTCTCTCTCCCGATATCATCTTTACCACTATAATGACTGTGTGTGTGTGTGTGTGTGTGTGTGTGTGTGTGTGTGTGTGTGTGTGTGTGTGTGTGTGTGTGTGTGTGTGTGTACATCAACCATCTCAAACCATGACTGCCACAATTACATGATAAACCTTTGTACCTTTTGTAACGCTGTGGGGGAGTTGTTAGTCTCTCGTACCTTCATTATCACAATTCACCTGTATGACTGTAATCTTTGTATCTTCAGAATGTCAGTTTTGTCCCCCCCCCCCGTTCGCCACATAATTAGGGATCTGCCTCAACCAACAATCAGATTTTGCCGACCGTGTGTTAGGGGGAAGACCAAGACAAAAAGTAAACAAATAAAACAAAAAACTCTGCCTTCGTCACCCTTGCCCAGTAGACAGGCATTATTTTCCCTCTTCAGAAACGTTTGAAGTTAAAACGTTTCATGTACTACCCTCCTACCTCCCTCCTCCCCCCCTCCACCATTACACAGTACCGTAACCACCGTAACCCCTAGTAACGTTCGAGTCATTAGTAACGCTTCAAAGGGTCCTATTTCCTTTTCCACAGCGACTTAATCTGCTTAGTACATCTTACCATATGTAGCTACTATATGTTATTGTTATTATTTTCAGACTGTTTGTATCAATGACTCAGGTCTCTTGTACACGAGGTTATTGACGCTTATGGTCAGAATAAAGCGCTAAGGAAAAGGTGTTAGATAATTTCCAAAGCCACAGTGAATACTATCTATCCATCTATTGCCAGACGCCTTAATCCCGGAAGGGGTGACCATAAACAAATCACCTCCATGTCGCCCTGTCCCCCGATATGTCACTGCCCTCCCTCCAGCTCACATCCCCCTCTCTCATATACCTCTCCACTCCATCCCTCCATGAATACAACCCCAATAATCCCTACTCTCACTTCTCACCCTCTCCCTTGACGTCACAATTACCGACATGACTGTACTTCTATCCTTTTGTAACATGCTGTACCATTTCTTCTCTATCGCTTACCTTTCACTTTCTCCTGTAAAACTAACTTTTCACTTACCGGTATAACTAATTTTTGTATTCTTTTTAACATGCTGTAACATTCCTTCTGTAAGACTAACATTTCAGCCCCTGTAACATTCCTTCTGTAAGACTAACATTTCAGCCCCTGTAACATTCCTTCTGTAAGACTAAATTTTCAGCCCCTATAACATATTCTTTTGTAACTCTAACATTTCAACTACCATCCCCACATTCAATTAATCACTCTTTTGTAACACTAACACTGCAGCCGCTGTAAGATTCTTGTAACACTGATTTCAACCACCACCCCTGCAGTCTTCCATTTTATTAACAGTTACTCCCGCTGTTACAAATATACGTTATAACTGTAACCTTTGTAATTTTTTTAACGTAACGGGGTCGCGACTATCCGGACACTTCCTTCTATTGATATCAACTCAAACATTACATGGGAAAAGCGTAGAGTAAATTGTATTTTTTTGTATGGTAATGGTTTTTTAACTGTATCGGCTCTCTCTCTCTCTCTCTCTCTCTCTCCCTTCCCTATTGTTTCTTTACCTGATCTCTCTCTCTTGCCCCAACTCTCTCTCTCTCTCTCTCTCTCTCTTTTCTCCGATAGCTTTTCCACCAAATTCAATCTTTTTTTTTCTCTCCCCCTTTTCCCTATTCTCTCTCTCTCTCTCTCTCTCTCTCTCTCTCTCTCTCTCTCTCTCTCTCGTTTTGTAATAATCCAACCAACACCCCTACCTACACTCCTTCTTTCAGTACCGCCTCTACTGCCACTGCTCACGGTTTGTAATAGCGTGCCTGTAATTTATGTATCTTTTGTAATGTTCTATAGGATTTTATAACTACCGATACTGTATCATTCCCTCACGCGATCTCTAAGTAAATCCTTGACTGCCGTTCTGTAACTTTTCCGTCTAAGGGTGTGGCTGTAACTCTATGTATTTTTTGTATCAGGGTTTTTGTAACTGTAAAATTCGCTACACATTTTCGCTATATATCCTCCACTGCCATATTTCAAGGCCAAGTGGCTGTAATTTGTATTTACGTAGCTGATTTTGTATCCCGAATGCGTATTCTTTGTTGATGATCTTGTAACCCTTCATAAAATAACAAAAATCCTGTACTACCGCCATAATTCTGCGCTTTCTTGCTGGGTGACTGTAATTTTTGTAACTCTTGTGGCCTTATGTTCTCTACGGGATTTTGTAACTCCACTCCCTACATCATCTTTCATGGTTTGCTGAGTGGTCATATTTTGTATTTTGTACCCTTCCATCATAGTCTCACGAGGATTTTGTAACTTCATATGCTATTGCTTACACTTTTCCTGTAATTTATGTATTTTTTGTAGCACTGCTTAATATTAAAGGATTTTGTTTTACTTCTTAACTCCCAACATGTTTATCTCCCCTGTGCTGCTGCGTTACTACACTACTACTATTACTACTACTACTACTACTACTACCACCACCACCACCACCAACTACTACTACTACCACTACAGGATTAAGGTACTACTACTATCACTAACACCACAGGATTACTACTACTACTACTACCACCACCAACTACTACTACCACTACGGGACTGAGGTACTACTACTACTACCACCACAGGATTACTACTACTACTACTACTTTCACCACTACTGCTACTACTACTACTATTACTACCACCACCATCAATAAAAATAATAACATAACCAAGACCACTACTACTAATACCACTGCGAATTTCATGGTGTATGGTAGCGGCTGTAATCTTTGTATCTTTCATATCGATACGTTTGACATTTGAAACCTCTCTCTGCCACACTCGCCCCAACCACCCTCCTATGCGGTAAGGCTTTTCACCGGGACACTGGAAAAGCAAAGTTAGGTTAGGTTAGGTCAGGTCAGGTTAGTCTGGGTTAGATTAGGTTAGGTTAGGTTGGGTTGGGTCAGGTCAGGTTGGGTTAGGTTAGGGTGCTCTCAGTGGCCCTAGGTGAAAAGACCGACCCTTCCTGACCATCTCTCTCTCTCTCTTTTGCATACAAGACGCCGATATTCTTCTAGTGTGGTTTACGTCCTGTATGTCGATGCCACGCAGACAAAACGAACATACACGGGAGAAAAAAAGTGGTTCTCGTTGACCCTGGCGAAATGACCGACCCCCTCCTTTGAATTACGTTTACATATACCTCCTTTGTTTGAGGTCAACACCTGTAATTTTTTGTACTTTTTTGCTGAATTCCTGGGCATAAACAGACTAATACTAATACATTACTATTACTACTACCGGTACTATCACTACACTACTATTACTACTGCTACTTTCACTACACTACTACTACTATTATTACTACTACTATTATTACACTACTACTATTAATACTACTACTACAACTACGCTACTACTACTATTACCACCACCACTACTACCACCGTACCGATATTTCCGTTTCTTCTACTAGGCTTTTCTGCCACCACCACAACTACTACCGGTACAGCTACTACTACAACTACTACTATTCATTCACCTGAACTTGGCACAGATTTTCAGTCTTTTCCAGTGTACTTCATGTAGCTTAGTGGCAGAAAAAGACAATGTTATGGCCCTACATCCTTTCCAGTGAACTTCTTCATGACTAGCACCCTATTCTAGCTGTTTCTGCAACTAGGTATTCAAGATGGTGATGGTAATTTTAGGCCAAGTTAGAGTAAAAGGGATATAAAGCTAACTACTATTACTACACTAAACTTTTACTACTACTACCACCACTATATGTGGTAGGAAATTAGTCAGCAATTATGCAACCATGAACAACATGGAAAAAAGCGTACACAAGCAAAGAGAAACAAACTATGGAAAATCAATACATACAAAAAAAAAAAAAAAAAAAAAAAGAAAGAAAAGGAAAAGAAAGAAAGAAAGAAAAGTAAGAAAGAAAAAAGAGAAATAGAGTAAGATCACATAACAAACAAATGAAAATAAGTGTAAGTGTTACTACATAAGTCAAAATACCACGTAAACTACAAACAAAAAAGCAAATTGTTGTCTCCACATACAAGTGGCACGACACATCATCACTATCATCGACCGCAGCATATGTTAGGACTGCAGTTATTACAATTGTTACTCCATATTATAATTATGTAACGACAAACGATTGCATTATGTTACACTTTGCCAATTATGTAACAGTTGCATTAACAAGATGTAACTTTTATGTAACTTTAACTACAATTATGTACCTACAAACGATATGTAACAATTATGTAACGACAAACGATTGCATTATGTTACACTTTGCCAATTATGTAACAGTTGCATTAACAAGATGTAACTTTTATGTAACTTTAACAACAATTATGTACCTACAAACGATATGTAACAATTATGTAACGACAAAACAGTTGAATTAACAAGATGTAACTTTTATGTAACTATAATTATAAGGCCAACACAATTATGCATTAACACAATATTTGGTAACAATTCATAAAATGTTACAATTATGTAGTACCACAATGTTAGTACAATATTATAAGTCATACAATTATAGCACAATTCTATATTACCAGTATCATCATACAAGTTAGGTGAAATATTAGACATTACTAAAGTGATAACTCAAATATGTAATGTATAACCTAGCAGTATTACCATTGCACAATTATATGCGTACGTCTGTTGTACATGCACGTCTTACAAGTGTTATACAACAACCATTGCATTTATTCAAATATGTATACAACTTGTTTAAATGTAATATTACTGAATAATCACTATTTACTATGAATAATATATGTATACAATATTCATACAATTATGTTACTTTACAATATTATGTATTTCACTTAATTAGCTTATAAGTTCATTATAATGTGTATGTAGTATGTATTAATATATATTATAACTATTAAATGTCGATGGTACGCCATTTTGCGCGGCAGAGCAATGTGGTAGGTCTCCATATTATAATTGCAAATCATACTAGATAGATAGATAAATAGATAGATAGAGAGACAGATAGAAGCAGGAAGTCAAATGATGAGAAGGTGTTGTGTTTGCGAGAAGCGAGCAGCGCTAAACGCTTACACGGAGGAAAGCTGACGACAGCGGCCAGTAAGGAGATGATTCAGTTAGCTGTCAGCAGTCCTCTCGTGAGAAAGTTCTGTTGCCACGAGGAAGATACGTGACACACACACCCTACTACACGAGAATTTAGGAAAGAGAGCTCAGACCTAGATTAGCCACCGAACAGGCTAGACAGAAGGAGACAAGCGACCCTATAGAGAGGTCGAGACGGAGATTAGCTTGAGAACAGAGAGAGAGAGAGATAGCGAGACAGGGAGGTAGCTACCCAGGACTTATACTATTATACCTGTTTAATATTTCCAAGACAAATAAAGATAGTCCCATACTATTCTTTACCTCTCCCGTCACTACATGACATCTGGTGGGGAAACTACTACAAGATATAAAAGCCGCTCGACCACAAGTCTAACATATACTTCTCTACAATTAACTACAAAGTCTTTATGACATTTATACTACTACTGCTGCCACTATTACTACACTACTACGACTACTAATACTACCGGTACTACTACTACTACTACTACTGCTGCTACCATATCACTATTACTACTATACCTGCTACTACTACTGCTACTAGGCTACACAAACGGTCACATCTAAACACGTTCAACTAGTATTCCTAACCATATATAATTACGCTTATTAGTAAGGCAATTTAGCAGATAATAATGACTTTTACCCTAACAACATCCGTTTTAGCATGTCCCTAATTACTACCGAACAGTTTAGTTCAAAAGTTCAAAATCTGCATCAATTTAAAGTATTACAAGT
The DNA here is from genome assembly GCF_032717465.1 of Coenobita brevimanus. Taxonomy (NCBI): domain Eukaryota; kingdom Metazoa; phylum Arthropoda; class Malacostraca; order Decapoda; family Coenobitidae; genus Coenobita; species Coenobita brevimanus. Next base: position 36,816,246 of record NC_137055.1, read on the forward strand.
ACATAATACAAATCTAAAAAAGCTAGTTTTGTATCTTTCTGTATAATTTCAAAGTATGGCGATTGATTTATGGATGTTGTTAATTTGTTAGTAGATTTGCTACAGTTCAAATTTGATGTTCAATTAACGTATCAAAATCACCAAAATTTACAAAAATCTATAGTTTACGTTTGCACTAATTACGCTTATATGCATCTTTGTAATGTCTGTGCAATTCAGTGACAGATTTGCATTTTTTTTTGTTTACGTTTGAAATGAAAACGGATTTAACTAAACCGAAATTGCAAGAAACGTTTATACATCACTCATCGACAACATTCGGCTTACGTCTGGGTGTAATTATCGCTTCTGGGGTTAATTGCCAACAGGGGGTCATTACGGGGTTAATCATTCGCAACAGCGTGCAAAGTGAAATCGGGAGGCGAGGCGAAATGGTTACTAACAAACGTTTGAAAAATCTCTGTGACAATCCCCCGACGAGATCTGAATTATCCATCGTCACTTACAAGACCTAATTATCAGCACAGGTCATTAAGGGGGTCATTATTATCCTGGGACGCCGGTGGGGAAGGAAAGAATCTTGAGACGCTGTGCAATGGGTAGCGGAGCACAACAAAGAAATCCACAAAGCGACCTCCTAACCTTAAGAAACTACTAAAATCCCCTTCCCCGACGCGCTGGCTCACCTGAATAACACGTCTCTTTAATGCAGCTCGTGTAATTATCCCAAGCGTGGCGTTATATCACTTTGCACAACTGGGTAAAGGACAATCCACAGGCAAGGATAAGACTGGGAGTATCGCCGGGCCGGGACGCAACACCCACACTCACCAGGGGCACACGACACACTGAGGAGGCTGGATCTAGCGTTGCCACAAGCGTCCTCAGGAATATCGCTAAACTGGCCCTCGGAAACCGCTAGAATTTCGCCATGTAAAAACATCTAAGGAATATCGCTAGAGTAAGTATTCAGTCTCTAGTGAAACGTTGAAACGGAGTAAAAACTCTAGGTTACCACTAGATTTCTCAGCTGTCAAAAAACTGCTAGAATGACGCTTAACAGACAATGCCAGATATTCGGTAGAAAGTGCTAAAATTTCTAGAACATCGTTAAACCTGAGCAGAATCACCAGAATACAGCCAAATTCCTTGTATTTAAATGTCAAAAATTGCTGCTAAATTTATGAGAATGTATCCAGAGTTAGCGAAAAGCGCGGCAACTTAGCAACCCTGGCTGTATCAAAATAGTCCCCCCGTGAGTCTGCGCGCTCTGGTGGCCGACCCGGGAAACTCGAGTTATGGTGAGCGTTGGTGGTGTTATCACGCGCTGTTCCCTCCCGCCGCTGCTATTCACGGGATTGACAGCATAATACTTGACTGACGTGCCAACACCATCCTGGAAATCTTATCGGGAGGGGTAGGCACCAGGCAGTGTGGCCGCGTCGTCTGCCGGATGATGGTGTGTCGATGAGTAATTCCCACCATTATCAGCATCGTGGCGTGTGTACTTATGAACTCCTATTTCCCGGGAAAGTTACTAGACGCACACTCGCTAATTTATGCTGTTATAAAAATCGAAGTTTTCACTCCCATATATACTCTCTCTCTCTCTCTCTCTCTCTCTCTCTCTCTCGTATGGCCGCTTTTCAAGGACACAAAAATAAACTTATAACACGACTACGCTGAGTGAGTAATCGTACAGGAAATAATAATAATAAAAGAAAATAACTGACTAAGCAAAAGAAAGAAGAGATAAGGAAGAGTATAATGATGACTTAGTTTTGATAAGAGAAAATGCGAACACACTATAAGCGCTGTAATCTTGCAAGTTAACACCCTATAATTTAACAATCACATTTTAAACACGATCAAATCCCATTATATAATCAGCCAGGAGTCTCGGAAAAAATTTATTAAGACCACGAATAATACTAACGGCCTGACACTGCATCCTGTAAGTCCATTTTTTTTCCTGTTATTCTAGTTGGTTTTTAAAGTTTTTGTAACGCTGTGGTATATTTTGCTTGTTACGCTTTAAGTACTTCATAACTTAGACCACTACTATTACTGCCCATCACTACTACTACCACTATCATAGCTTGTACTACTATTACTACTAATACTACCACCACAATTTTATTCAGAGGTGAGATGTTCGCCCGTTTTCTGTTTGTTTTGAAAGGAGAGACGGGCCTAAAATACGACACGAAAATTATATACCAACTTTAATGGCAAACTCGTGAATATATGACGCCGTGTGGGTAAACTCTGGCTATATTTGTGGGTTTGGGTTGGGGGAGTGGGTGTTTAGGCTGCAAAATGTGTGTGTGTGTGTGTGTGTGTGTGTGTGTGTGTGTGTGTGTGAGAGAGAGAGAGAGAGAGAGAGAGAGAGAGAGAATCTGTGGTCTGCGGGAAGGTGTGGGATGATTTACGGTAGAAACCCTATACGCAGATACTATCTATTGGGTCTAATCTACGATATTAGAGAGAGAGAGAGAGAGAGAGAGACTATCTTGTGAAGAAAGGCGAATAATTGTAACACACACACACACACACACACACACACACACACACACACACACACACAATCCTACGTCTCATTACAATATTTCAATAATAAAGAAACCAATAAAGCACGCTAATACACACCAAAATAAATAAGTTAACAAATATATAAATAAACAGATATAAAGATAAATAAAAAATAAATAAAAATAGACAAATAATAGGTAAATAAATAATAAAGTAAAATAGATAAATAAATAAATACACAAATTTTAAGTCCTTTATTTACAGCAACAGCCAGTAAAAATATATATAACAAGAACTAAAAATAAATCTATATATCACTATTAACATCCATAACAATTTTTATATTATTACAATTTATTTTAAAAATCAAAATACTAACACATATAACAGTACTACGATCTTTGGAAATTAAATATAGAATCATTAAAATTCGTTAGTTATTATTATTATTATTATTATTGGTGGTGGTGGTGATAGGTTGTGGCGAACATCATCCACTCACATGATGTTGTGCTACCTACTTCTTCCTTCACCTTTATCATCCTTTTTCTGTGTCTGCCCTCCTCTCTTCCTATTTCTCCCATCTTTCCTGTCACTTCTTATTACACTTCAGTCCTTTTCAGGTGGCTTTACATTAAGTGACAAGCCAAATGGTTTCCTGTAAGCCAGGAAACCTTTTACAACGCTGGGTGGTAACCATATAACCAACCCACATGTGTTTCCTACGTGTCAACAAGTGGGTTGGTGGAGGGTTAGTGCCACTCTCCGTAAAACCACTAATTCAAAGACAAACAGCTACCCCTTGAGGGATTATGGCGTTTGGCTATAGATAGACAGATTATTATTATTATTATTATTGTTTTTGTTGTTGTTGTGGCCCCTGGATCAACTGGAACATAAACAAAGTGTAATACAGGCTGAAGTTAACCCTTTGGCCATCCGCCATCCTCCTTTCGGGCGATAAGGAGGCAGGTGAGGGATGTTTCTATAGCCAGGGAGTGGGAGTCGTCTGCATACGCTCACAGGCTCATCTCATCCGGCTGGAACACCCTAACCCACTAAACCACCAGGCGTCAGTGCGCTATATGGTTACCACCCAGCGAAGCAAATGGCCGAAGTCTCCTCAAAACAATACTGGTGTTTATTATTTATTTGTTTATTCATTACGCTAAATTTAATCTAGAAAAACGCGCCTCTGTGGGATTCAAGCCGTTCCCATTTAACCCCTTCATGTCGAGGATATTTGAGAGAGAGAGAGAGAGAGAGAGAGAGAGAGAGAGAGAGAGAGAGAGACGAAGGGGGGTTAACACTCTCATCCTTCCAGCTGTGAGTTAAGATTTTAATTAAGAGAGAGAGAGAGAGAGAGAGAGAGAGGTTTTCGTGTGTAGGGTCCCTGGGCTTGGCTTTCATAGTCCATTAGATGTAAGGGAAGATGACCAGGTTACTTTCCCTGATGGCATTATATGATCGAAAAATCCCTCCAGACGATTTCCCTAACTTAGGCATAATCTCTGGCCGTGAGGGGGTTGACGAAGGCTTTATGTAACCCCTCCACATCGACAAATCTCCTGTGTTGCATAAAATCGTCTACAGATATAATAATAATAATAATAATAATAATAATAATAATAATCTAAAACTTCACTACACAGGAGCGGCCATTTCACTTGTCTTCGTACCTTCTCATATACTTAAGGACAAGCTTTAGTACCGGTACAGTATGCGACACAGATAATTGCTTGTTGATTTTAGACTACAAAACGTATATAATGTAGAAAGTTTGGTGTATTTCAGAAAGTTTAGTATATTTACGGAAGCTGCCTGGACATTCGCCGCATGTTTACCTCCCATCTCGTCAACTTAACCTAATCTAACCTAGCCTAACCTAATCCAACCTAACCTAACCTATTTTGACCTACCTGAGACCCCCTATGAATTAAACACCTAGGACTGCCACTACACCTAACGTTAGAAACTACCGATTTCTTTCTGACCAAATCTTCTAACCCAACCTGTCCTAATCAACTCGTGGAAGACCCATTTGAGGAGGAAATTCTGAAGGCCTGCGCCCGTGTGGTAAATTAAAATAATAATAATAATAATAATAATAATAATAATAATAAAGATTCAACAATTCAGTAACATAACAGGGTAAAGATCAACAACACATTCAGATTTAGCAACAATGAGAAAATCGCTATACAAGGCTATAGTATAAAAACAGCGCCTTCGTCCGGTACCTCCCGCCCCAAAACATGACGGCTACTTTATTTCCCAGCGATGTGAGGGTGTAGTCTCTGTCTCTGTAGCCGCATAGCTTCACCGTGGAGGGATGCTGAGGGTAGGTAGCATTGCCCGAGAGCGAGACTAGCACATAGCCCCGATAGCACATCTTCTGGTAGTAGCGCTGCCGGAATTTTGAACTATAGGGCTTGTAGGATGATGTTGCCAGACGTAGGACTAAGAAGCGGAGTTTGATTTTCCTGCCTGGTGGAGCCTGGAGGGGTTGTGAAAGATATATTACAGAAGAGAGAGAGAGAGAGAGAGAGAGAGAGAGAGAGAATCAGTTTTCGAGGAGGTCAGATGTGGACTCCATTAACCCATTCACCACAGTGCTGGAGAGGGACGCCTTCACGTGTTGGCTCCGATATAACTTGGCGACTTCCCTGCCTAGTTACACGAACGTCCATCAACTCTCTCCTCATCCCTCTTAAGGAGGATGGTATGCTCAAGGAGACGGGCAACTCCAGCCTCACCCCCGCAGCCAGACTTTTCGAAGGGGAGTGGGGGTCTGCTGAATCTGGACTTACATAGTAGGCGGCTGGTCAAATGTCTGCTGCATACCTGCTACGGGAGATCTGGGTGTATGCATAAGCGACGTTGAGAAGCAGCATAAAACATCTAAACAACGGAGAGTGATTCTTTTTGCACTGATATCAATAACCCAACAGTGCAAAAAAGAATCTCTAGGCAGGTAGGGGGGGGGGGATCGTCCCATTCTCTCGAACCTTCCCCCCCCCCTCCTCCGGCTATGGGCCTACTATAGTCCACTGGGTTCACGTTCAGATGAGCCTGGGGTTGCAACTAATACTATACTCTTTTTACTCTGACTTGGCCTAAAATTGCCATCCTTCCGTCTTGAATGTTGAGCTATAACAATAAATTAATTGGAGAATATGGTGCTATAGTCACGAAGAAGTTCCATGGAAGGGATGTAGAACCACAGTATTGTCTCTTTCTGCCTTTGAACCACGGGAAATAAGCTGCAAAACGATGAAAATTCGGGCCACGTTAAAGTGAATGAAGTATAGTACACATTCACCGCTGGCAGCAGGAAGAAAAATAAAAACAAATATGGCGTTACCGAAAAATGAGGTAGTAATCAGCAAAGAAAAAAAAAAAATCGCTGCATCGCTTTCCTTTACGTATCGAAGGATGAAGTTTTGCAGTACTGTACACTACTACTACTACTACTATTACTACTACTACTACAGCCTCTACTACTACCACAACTACAACCACTGCCACTACTACCACCCTACCTTAATCCACCACTCGCACTGTGCATTCCTGGGGTGTCTCCTGGGGAAGGCCGGGGAGGTGATGAATCCCCCCGGGGCGCCCTTGGACACGCTGAGGACCCTGTGGCAGCTGGAGACCCTGAAGATGAAGTTGAGGGCCCACCTGCCGCCCCCGCCCCCGCCCTGGCCCACGAAGGAGGCCCAGTGGAAGGTGCCGGGGAGGAGGGCCCATCCGTGTGACACCCCGCACAGTCTGTAAGATAGAGGGTTATAATAGTATATTAGGGGTTATATTAGGGTATATTGGGGTTATATTGGGGGTTATATTGAGGTATATTAGGGGTTAGATTTGGGTATATTAGGAGTTATATTATGGGATATATTATGGGTTATATTAGGACTTTTTAGATAGGCTTCCTCCCTCTCTCTTCTCTCTCTCTCTCTCTCTCTCTCTCACCTGGTCTGGGCCCCGTAAGCACTTGTAATGGCGATATGGGAGGAACAGTCCCGGGATAACTGGAGAGAGAACTTCACATACACCCTAGTTGGCTCACTCTGTTGGATGGTAGATTAGATTAGGTTAGGTTAAGTTGGGTTGGGTTGGGTTAGGTTGGGTTGGGTTGGGTTGGGTTGGGTTGGACTGGATTGGTTTAGGTTTGGTAAGCTAGTTTAAGTTAAGCTAATTTGGATAAGACAGATTAGGCTAGATTTGATTAGGTTAGATGAAGTTGCAGTGGACTGGGTTGGGATGGGTTGTGTTGGGTTGGATTGGGCTTGATTGGGATTACATGGATTAGACCACGACTTTACCTAACACTGGACTCCTCTCTCTCTCTCTCTCTCTCTCTCTCTCTCTCTCTCTCTCTCTCCCTCTCTCTGATGCGGTTTGGTGGCAGGGTCGAGAGGAAGTTGGGTGACAGAGATTTGTATGAGAATGACGTAGAGTATTGGCAGTCTCTCTCTCCCTCTCTCTCTCTCTCTCTCTCTCTCTCTCACACACACACACACACACACACACACACACACACACACACACCTTAATCTAATATTTTGCATTACCTACATTTTTCCTTCCTCCCTCCTCTCTCTCTCTCTCTCTCTCTCTCTCTCTCTCTCTCACCCTGTTGACGGGCAGGTGGCAGAGGGCGGGGTGGTGGTAGGGCTGGGGGAAGTTGGGTGACCTCCAGGCGACCTTGTCTTTCCCCTCCTCCACCTCACATGACCTGACACGACACACACACATACAAGAGTTAAATGGAGATAAGATTAGGTTACGTTAGAATACATGGCTTACTTCTCTCTCTCTCTCTCTCTCTCTCTCTGTTCCTCTCTCTCTCTCTCTCTCTCTCTCTCTCTGTTCCTTTCTCTCTCTCTCTCTCTCTCTCTCTCTCACCTGCAGATGCTCCTGAAGGTGACGCTGAAGGAGAAGCCGCGTCTCCAGTCCAATTTAGAGGTGAAGAAGAGTATGACGTCACGACCCTTGCCCTCGATTACTGTGCCCGCCGCGAGGTCTGTGCCACAGTATCTGAAGGGATGGTAAGCAGTGAGAGATAGCAGTGTGTGTGTGTGTGTGTGTGTGTGTGTGTGTGTGTGTGTGTGTGTGTGTGTTTATAAGTCAGTATTCAAGATGGAAATAGCAATCTTAGGTCAAGTTAAACACACACACACACACACACACACAGACACACACACACACACACACACACACACACACACACACACACACACACACACACACACACACACACAATTTACGGGAGCAGAATAAAAAAAACAATACACATAAAATCGTCAATAAGTAGGAAAGCTAGAGTGAAAATAAAATCATCCCAGGTTTGCAAGAACATAAAGAAAATTAAAGAAAATAAAGAAAAATAAAGAAAATAAAAGAAAATAAAAACAAAAAATAAAGAAAAAGAAAAGAAAATAGAGAAAATAAAGAAAAATAAAGAAAATAAAGGAAAATAAAGAATAATAAAGAAAAATAAAAGAAAGAAAATAAAGAAAAAGGAAAATAAAGAAAATAAATAGAAAATGAAAATAAAGAGAAAATAAAAATATAAATAAAGAAAAATAAAGAAAACAGAGAAAATAAAAGAAAATAAAGAAAAATAAAGATAATAAAGAAATATAAAGAAAATAAAGAAAATAAAAGAGAATGAAGACTCACTCCTGTCCCGAATAAAGCGAGTCTGTTCGAACCTCCAGTCTATCCCACACGCACTGTCCATTTGCCGCTCTGCCGAACAGCTCAAAGTCCTTCACCTTAACGACGGGCACGCCACAGTGGTCCCCCGCCCTCACCCACCACACGCACCCAGCACCTGTAGAGAGAGGGGGGGGGAGGGAATTATCATCATCATCGTCATCACTTTCTTCATTATCATCATTAACACTTTTCAATAACATCATTATTACTATCATCATCATCATCGTCTTTATCATCACCACGAAACCTCTTCACTATCATCATCGTTATTATTACCATCATCATCATCATCATTATCATCATCTTTATCACCATCATTTAACGTCTTCATTATCATCATCTTTATTATTACCATCATCATCATCATCTTTATCATCACCACTACCACCCCCTTCATTATTATCATCATCATCATCACCATCATCATCATCTTGATCATCATCACTACCACCCTCTTCATTATTATCATCATCATCACCATCTTCATCATCAACATCATCATCATCACCACAACCACCCTCTTCATTATTATCATCATCACCATCATCACCTTTATCATCATCATTACCACAGCTATGGGGAATCATCATCATCATCGTCATCGTTCTCCTTCTCTTCATCCCCCCTTATGACTTTGAGGATCCCCTAACACTTCTACCTTAGCGATTAAGTCTCCCATTACACCAACAAATCCACAGAGCTTGCAAGGGGGGGGGGGGACAGTGCCAAAAACAAACAAAAAAATATACAAACTATCCCTTTCACAAACCAACGGAGCGGGGCAGTGAAATGGCGGGGGACAGGGCGACATGGAGGCGATTTGTTTGTGGCCACCCCTTACGAGATTAAAGCATCTGGCAATAAATAGATAGACAAACCAACCCACACGAAGGACTAGTAACCAAGGAGACGCGTGTGGTTAATTAAAGAGGCGCTAGGTATTCTCAAGGGGGTCATTAGAGGTCGGGTCAGGCTCATTATGGGAGAGAATGAGGTCAGGGAGTAATTTGTCCAGGCTCTTGCTTTATTATTATTATTATTATTATTATTAGTAGTAGTAGTAGTAGTAGTAGTAGTAGTAGCAGCAGCAGTACCAGTAGTAGTAGTAGTAGTAGTGTCATCACCATTTTCATTATTATTATTATTATTATTATTATTATTACTACTACTACTACTACTACTACTACCACTACTACTACTACCACTACTACTACTACTACTACTACTTACTACTACTACTACAACCACCACCACCACCACCATCACCACCACCATCACCACCACCACTACTACTACTACTACTTACTACTACTACCACCACTACCACCACCACCACCACTACTACTACTACTACCACTACTTCGAACTACGCTACTTTTATTATTACGAATAAATATAATTTTCATTTATCACAAACATCTCTCTCTCTCTCTCTCTCTCTCTCTCTCTCTCTCTCTCTCGCCTTAACTACTCTAAATCCCCCTCCAATTACAATAAATCAAATTCCGAGGTTAAATCGCTCGTCGTCGATAATTAGGGGAGATTAGGTCGCTTTGATCTTGCCGTGACTGTGTGGTTGAGAGAGAGAGAGAGAGAGAGAGAGAGAGAGAGAATGAAATGGTGTAATACGGTAGATTTAGTGCACTGGTCTCTCTCTCTCTCTCTCTCTCTCACACTGTCTGTCTGTCACTGTCTCTGTCTGTCTGTCTCTCTCTCTCTCTATCTCTCTCTCTCTCCACCCCAGTCATCCCTCCACCAATAATCCCACCCCACCCCCAAAGGACCTCCCGATCCGTATGCTCTATGTAACTCACCTCTTGGGTAGTTGGAGGGGTAGTTAGGGGAGGTGATTACAGCGCCCTCCCTCGTTACGTTCCCTCCACACAATGCCTCCGCTGCCCCAGGGTGGTTTAGTGGAATCAGACGCATACCGAGAAAAAAAGAAAGATGTTGATAGATTGATAGATAGATAGATGGATAGACAGACAGACAGATAGACAGAGACAGATAGATAGATAGATAGATAAAAAACAGATACACAGACAAAAGGATAGATGTGTGACTGGAAAACTGAGACATTATGGACTAATAGAGAGATAGATAGACACACAGATAGATATATTTAGACAACACACACACGCACACACACACTCACACACACACACACACACACACACACACACACACACACACACACACACACACACACACACACACACACACACACACACACACACACATCTCTCTCTCTCTCTCTCTCACACACACACACACACACACACACACACACACACACACACACAAATTCTCTCTCTCTCTCTCTCTCTCCCTCCTCCTCATCAACTCACGGTAATAATTGCCCAATACGTGTGCACAGGTGGGGCCGGAAGTGCCAGGTGGACACAAGCAGGTACAGGTGGGGCCCAGGTAACCCCCATTAGTACAGGTGGGCACTTTCCCCCTGCATCGCCGAGTCCATAGATCTGATTACGGTAGAGAGGGAGGTTTATCATCATCATCATCATACTTCTCATTTCCAATTACCTTAATCATCATCATACTCATCAGCATACAGTATACCCCCGCTAACACCAATACACCAGTCCTGTAAGAGACAGCCCTAGCATGTATTCAATATGGACGGTGGGTGTTAGCGCTGAAGTGGTGACATGTAGAGAGGTGTATGGTATGTAGGAGGACTACTGGGCCTTGAGAGCAGTCTGTGAAGCCTATGCCCAGAATCTGACTCATAAAAAAAATGTATATATTATCATCATCTTTTTCCATCTCCACCTCTTCATCATCATCATCACTAAAGCTAACTCCTCTAATCCTGCCTGCAAACACTGACCCACAAATGATGATGATGATGATGATGATGATGATGATGATGACTGATGGTAGCAGTGATGGTGGTGGTGGTAATAACGATGATGATGATGGTGATGATTAAGTTGACGATAACAAAGATGATGATGATAATGATGATGATGATAATGATGGTAGTCGTGGTGGTGGTGGTGGTGGTGGTGTTGGTGGTAATGCTCATGATGATGGTGATGATTAAGATGATAAGGATGACGACGATATCAAAGATGATGATGATGATGATGATGACGATGACGATGGTGATGATGATGATGTGCCTGTACTCACCGTGGCAGTTGTACATCTTATTAACAATGTGCACATCCCTGAAGGACAGTGATGTACGCTGTCCTATGTAGATCTGTTTGCCGATGTCCACAGTGGATATGGTAGCCTGCCCGTTTTTCGAGAACGCCTGTGGGAAGAAGGGTCGTTTATCTGTCTATCCATTTATCTATCTATCTATCTATCTGTCCATCTATCTATCTATCTAACACCAAAGGCATTCTCGAGCCTCTATTGTTTTTTTTGTTTTTTTCAGCCAGCGAGCATAAGTAATTTGCCCACATTAAGCCATCATTATCTGCCTAATTACATTCTGACCTCTGACCCCCACACCTCTTAATAACCCCTCACCTCTCCCTTTATTGTTACCCTTTTATTACCCTCTTTCCCTTTCTATCCATTTTTCCATTCCTTTCTCACCTTCCTCGCTTTCCTGCCCCCTCTTCCCTTCCTCTTTTCCCCCTCTCCCCCTTTTCATTTCCCTCATTCCTCCCTTTCTGTCTTCCTCTCCCTTTCTTCCTTACCCCTTCCTTCCTCCATTTCTCCTCGTCTCCCCTTTCTCCCCACGCCTCATATTCTCCCTCACTCTTCCCTCTTTCCCTTCCATCATTCCTATCTCCCTTTCCCTTCCCTCTCCTCTCCTCTGCTTCTGACTTACCCTACTCTCCCTCGTTTCCCTTACCTCCTCCCTCACTCCTTCCCCTCAGCTACCCTCTCCCCTCCCCCTTTCTACCTCTCTACCCCCTCCCCCTTCCCCTCCCTTTTTCTCTTCGTTTTATCCTCCCCCTCCCCCTCTCTCTCCCCTCCCCCTTTTCTCTCCCCCTCCCCCCTCCTCTGGCAAAATAAATAAGCTTTGAAAATGTGAGTAGCCGCGGGTCATTTTGAAATATTCTATTACACACACACACACACACACACACACACACACACACACACACACACACACACACACACAACATAAAGCTGTTGTGTAAATTTTAAAATCCATCTAAATACAAAGCTGAAGAACTGAACAAACCGAAAAGGAGGAGGAGGAGGAGGAGGAGGAGGAAGAGGGGGAGGAGGAGGAGGAGGAGGAAGAGGAGGAGGAAGAGGAGGAGGAAGAGGAGGAGAAGGAGGAGAAGAAAAAGAAGGCGAACAACAACAATATCATCAACAACAACAAGAGGATGACCAGACCTGGTAATAATAATAATAATAATAATAATAATAATAATAACTTACGGTTGACCTATAATGCATGATGGAGGTGTAATCATAGGGGACTCCATACTGAAGAGTGGAAGCCTTTTCAAAGTTGTTCTGCATACCGGACCTCACATTACTTAAGTTTACCTGTTAGTGGAAATACCAGGTGTTGGATTAGTACTGGTATTATTGGTACTGGTATCAGGGATGGTGTTAGACTGGAAATACCTATATATATAAAACACCAACATGCAACAACGGTACAGTACCATAACGTAGAGGTCCCTGTCTGCTCTGCTCTGCTCGTGGTACAGTCCCAACACGTGGCCGAGCTCGTGCAGGATGGTACCGTGCTGGGGAGGGTACAGAACACGTGAATACAAGAGATACAAGATACAAGAGATACCAAAAATAAGAGAGATACAAGGGAAAAACAGGTTGGTAAATACAATAAGCAAGGAGGTGATACGGGAATATTAAACAGGGACTTAAAAGAAACTCATATTGGGTTGGAGAGACCACGTAAGGATAGAAGATAAGGGAAAAAATAAAGCAAAATGCATGAATGTCAAGCTATAAAATACTCTCTCTCTTCTTTACTTTCATTATTAACATTCCATTCCATCCACTTTCTTTCGTTTTCTTTCTTACCTCCCCCACTCTCTCTCTCTCTCTCTCTCTCTCTCACCTGGTAGCAATACTGTCCAATACTAAGCGTCTGTGGAGCCATGCCCGTCCTTCCCACGTAACTATAACACCCAGGCCCCTCCTCCACCCTCACGTGGGGGGCATTCGCCCTTACAGGTGCGGAGAACTTAACGCAGGTCCGATCTTCCCACTCCTTCATCGCCTGCAGGATCTTGGAAGGCTGGGACACTGGGGATGGATAGATAGATAGATAGATAGGTAGACAGTGGGAAAAATATATTGATAAGTAGAGTTAGGTAGATATAAATATACACAGATAGGCAGAGAGAGAGAGAGACAGAGAGACAGACAGACAGACAGAGAGTGAGAGAGAGAGACGACTACAAATAATTCCCCAAATCAACTCCATCCACCACAACCTACCACATCCACACACTGCTCTCTCTCTCTCTCTCTCTCTCTCTCTCCACCACAGCCTACCACACCCACACGCTGCCCTCTCCCCCTTACACACGGATCACAAGCATCTATAAAGGACTGGAACACAAGGGAGTGAAGGATTAGGGGATTAGATGCTGTATGTGTGGCGTGGGGAGTGAACGCCACTGATTGGGGTGCAGATGAAGTTGTGTGCGTCTGTGTGTGTGTGTGTGTGTGTGTGTGTGTGTGTACGTTTAAGTATTAATGTATGTATATGGGGTGCATGTATGGGTGATTGAGTGTGTGTGTGTGTGTGTGTGTGTATGTCTCACCCGTAGCATCCATAACGTAGTAGACAGTGGGCCATCCAGAAGTGGCGCTGGGGGGCCATAGACGCTTACGGTACTGTACTCCCTTCCTCAGTCCACCCCTCCTGCCGCCCCCCTCCACCAGGATGTCCCCCTGCACCAGCTCCCCCTCCACCGGCGTCTCCTCAGGGTTCAGAAGCTCCAGGGGAAGCTACGATGAAGAAGGATTTGGATTAATAGTCGGAGAGGAAGGTGGACACAAGAAGGAGAGAGAGGAAGATGATTGTGTGTGTGTGTGTGTGTGTGTGTGTGTGTGTGTGTGTGTGTGTGTGTGTGTACGTACCGTCTGTGCCAGCTCGTCCATGTGCGGGTTTGCTCCCTCCTGTACATGGGCGGGGCAGAGATGCATGTGCGTTGCCTCCTCATCCAGGGACTCGCTCTGGTGGGGGGAGTGATTTTATTTATTTATTTATTTTTTACTCACAGCATCTCACTTTATCATCTCTCATCATCTCACTCCATCTCATCTTCTCATCTCATCTCTCCTCATTCTCCTAAACTCGTCTCATAATCTTTCATTATCCCACTGCAACTCTCTTCATCTCATCTTTCATCACTTCATTTCTCCTCACCTCATTCCCCGTCATATTCTCACTTCTCATCTCACTTTTACTGTATCTTGCCTCATTTCCTCGCCTCTCATCTAACCTCACCTCTCCTCACCTCACTCCACCTCTTCTCACATTCACTTCTCTCCTCATTTCAAACTCATTTTAAAAGGGGAAACATTACGTAAGCTTATATCACACTGTCATTTCACCTCACCTCACTTTCTTTCCCCTCCCACACCAATAAACCAAAATAATAACAGTAATAATAATAATAATAATAATAATAATAATAATAATAATCCGGTACTCTATGTGGCGTGGGCGGATTCAAAACACCTCTTCCTTAGCGATTTATTTTGCGTGGTTCACCTTAACACTCTTTTCTATGCTATTTATATCCCTTTAATACAGCTAGGGTCAATAAAAAAAAAATACCGAGATGCTGTTAATGTGTAGAATAAATCGCTAAGGCAGAAGTGTTACGCAACCTGACCCCTAGTGACACACGCTCATAATTTTCCTTCACGTGACAGTTGGAGATAATGATTCATCGTCTGGTCACCGGGTTTAAGTCCAAGGTCACTAATTTTACATGTCGATCTCTCTAGCACCTCTTCCTTAGCGATTTATTCTGGATATGGGTGGTTAATATTCCCTTGTACATTTCTTTTTGCTGTGAGTATTAGAAGGATGTATAGAACAGAATAGGACAGTAAGGTGTGATAAGCAAAATAAATAGCTTAGGATAAAGGTGTTAGGGAGCTTCCATAACAGACACATATACGATCCTGAGTTCTGGAAGGTTCTGGAAGGTTCTGGAAGGTGGCCATATATTAACACGCTTGTCGTCTGGTGCTCACTATTTACCTAACTCATCAACTCGCTGGGATTTACCTGATAAGCTACTGGTTGAAGCCCTGTAATGAGAGTTAATATATTTTTAGGGTCTAGGTATAGCCATTTATTTTAACACACTTGTCTGATGCTGTTCTTGAATTCTGTCTGCTTTTCCCCACACTCCTTACTGCAGTGGTCAATTTAGCCATTTGGTTATGGGGGGAGTGTAAGGTTGATTGTGCAGAAAAAAAAGTTAAGTTTCCTATGTGGTCGGTGAAGGGGTGGTGGTCTGGGGGACGGAAACAATTTGTGGGGGGTGCACGCCCCCGGCAGGTACTGTACTGTACACTACAACCTTACTGACCTCCTGAAGTTGAACTGGCGCAAATGAAAGGATATTATACATGTTCAAGCACAGCTGCCTACTTTACATATTATGTCTGGAAAGTAAGTCGAGCAAAATTAGGGAAAACAAATTGATTTCCATGCAACTGTCAGCATTACACTACTGTACTTTAATAACGACAGTGAAGGCATTAGTAGAGGCAGGAGGGTGTGACGAAAATCTTAACGTTCTACCGCAATATGCCTGTTTTGTTTTTTTATTATCAATTCGGTGCTGAATAAATTTCTTACACACTTGTCTGGATGTGAAGAAATATACCAAAATTATTCTGCAACCCCCCAAAAGAAAAAGAAAAAAAATGTGTGTGAACTCTCGGCTTAAGGTCACACCAAGACCTTGAACACACAACTATTGATTCTAGATTCGCTGAACTGTACGAATGAGACGAAAATAAAACGAAAAAAAGAAGGAAAAAAAAGCAGAACTATTACTCGTTATAAGAACCACAACACCGTTCATAATATACAACTATTAATTTTATACACTACTACTACTACTCCTACTACTGCTAATACTACTGCTACTACTTTACACACAATCTTAGAAGCTTAGTAAATGTTAAATAACACCGCGAAATAGATAATAAAATCAATAAAAGTACATAAAATCAGTGACAGTCGTATTCTTGTCGGTGTGGTGTTCGTAATGCCTCTTCCTGAGCGATTTATTCTGCCTGTTAACGTTTACATTCTCTACATATCATTTATGTATTATATTAAAATGATAAAAATGACCTACCTGAATTTGCAGTATCTTCACCAGCCATAGAAGGAGCAGTGAAAAGGGTCGCATTTTTACTGGGTGCCAAAAGGTGGTTGTGCTCTTATCCTTGGGTGTACAAACTATCTATACCGTTAATGGTGGGATCTTGTTTGTAATGTTACTGAGGGGATGATGGCTACAGCAGAGATACAAGTGGTTAGTTAACAATTGGGGTATTTGACCGTATTTCTAGTTAACATATATACTACTGTCATGGAGGCTGTACCCAAACCGACAACAATAAAGGGAAAATTACTTGCACAGTTGATATCGAAGTTCAAATTGTTATAATCAAAGCTGTACCCAAATCGACAGCTAAAAGACCCGTTATTTGACAGTTATTATCGAAGCTGTACGCAAATCAACAGCTGAAAGACCAGTTATTTGACAGTTATTATCAAAGCCGTATACGCAAATCGACAGCTAAAACCCCCGTTATTTGACAATCGTTATCTAAGCTGCACCGAAACCGCCAAACGAGAGATGTATGAAGTGGTACAAGGGAATGTAGGTGTTAAGAGCCACACCTGCCGGCACAGTGAGAGGAGAGGTGTGGGACTGGGTGTTATATATGCAGTACATGGCCTGCGACACGGCTATGGTAATTCAGTTCTTGCGGATTTACGGAGAGGGAAAGTGAGGGAGTGGGGGCAGATGGGAGAGCGATGGAGAGGTGAACGGGGAAGAGGGATGGTGGTAATTAGGAGAGGGGAAGAGGAGGGGTGACTAAGGGAGAGGAGTGGAGAGGGATGGGGAGACGTATGGGGCAGAGATGAAAGGATATGGAAAGAGAGGAGGTGACCGGGGTAACTGGGAAGAGGCGAGAGGGAGTGGAGAGGTGAATGGGGAGAAGGAAGAGGAGATGAATGAGGGAATGGGGAGACAAGGTGAATGGAAGAGAGGAAATGGGAGCAACAGAAAAGAGGGGAGAGGATTAATGGGAAAGAAGGGTTCGGGGGAGAGGAAGAGAGAGAGACGGTGAAGGAGGTGAATGGGAGGAATGATAGAAAGAGGAGCGGGGAGGTGGCTGAGAAGGCAAAGAGGAGAGGGAAGAGGGGGAAGAGGGAAAGATGAAGAATAGGGAGGGGTAGGGGAGGAGAGATAAAGAAGGGGCACGGGAGGAGAAGAGATGAAGGGAGAATGGGAAGGGGAAATGATGGAGAATGGAAAGTGATACAGTCAGGGTAAGGGAGATGGACAAAAGGATAAGGGGAGAGGGAAGAGACATTGGGGAGAAAGAGTGCGAGGGGGTATGCAAATCAAACCATCAATCAGCTGAAATAACATACACAGCAACCACAGTCTGTCAACAACTCAGCAATCAATCGGTTATTACATCAACCACCGTGGGATTAAGGCGTCTGGCACGCAAGTGATTTAAAAATAATCCTTTGTGATTCTCTCTCTCTCTCTCTCTCTCTCTCTCTCTCACACACACACACACACACACACACACACACACACACACACACACACACACACCACAAACTAAGGAATATTAAAAAAAAGTCAACATACATGGCAAACCAGTGCAGTATCATCACCATCATCGTCATCATCATGGCCTCTTTTCCCACTTAAACGTAGGGTGAGGAAGAATCCAGAAACAGAGGAAAGAGAAAGTAAGAAATGCGAACTAAAGGTAATCAACAGAATAACTAGACTTCTTTTAACCTAACTTGGTCCAGATTTTCGTCCTTTTAGCACTGTATTTCACGTCATTAAGTAGCAGAAAAAGAAGATACTGCAACTCTTCACTCTTTCCATTGCATTCTTCGTGACTATTATCATATTCTAGTGTTTACTGCTAAACTCAGCATTAAAGAGAGATCACAATTATAGGCCAAGATAAATTAAAAAAAGTACTGTAAAATGGACCGATCATTCACATACCGCTCTCCATTCATTTCAAAACCACAAAACAGCCATAAATCACACTAAACGACTCCAATAGGGGATTCAACGTGTAATAAACCCACTACTTCCCCTGCTAACGACTCTAGACTCGATAATTAAGTAAATTTGTTTTCTTGTTAACCTAGATTACTATCCCTCTTCTTATTCCTGGTGGAGTGGTTGGTTGTATGGTTTCTTTGACTATTTTATTCACTACTACTCACAGGAAAAACTAACCGATTCATTTAAATAATAATTCTTTTTCTTGGTTAATTTCCCCCAGAGTCCCTCTATCTGTCATTATTTTTAGTTTCCTTCTTTGTTATTTTTTCCTGTACTCATTCCTACCATTTTTTTCTTCATTGATTCTATTGCTGGGCTTTTCCATTTAATTCAGCTCATCTCTCGTCTCATAGTATATTTTTTTCTTTCCATTACGTGACTTATTCTCATTTGTATTCTTTTCTTCTTGTTATATCCTGTACTCATTTCTCTATTTTCCCTGCTCATTGATTTCTTCCGTACCTTCCTCCTTTAATTCCTCTCACACCCCTGTTATTTCATACATTAGTCATCATCATCATCATCACCACAACCACCATCCCTATCATCATCATCATCATCACCACCACCACCACCATTCCTATATTTATCTTGCATTTTCACCCTCATTTCCCCTGTGCAACACTTTCCTCCACTCATGCTTCATTTCCTCCCCCTATTATTCTACTCTTTGCCAGTTCCCATTTCATGTCATTTCTCCCATCCTTTCATCACCCTCCACCTCCATCCCCCTCATCACCTTCCCCATGCCCCACTCTCCCCCAGGCCTCATATGCAAATTCTACAGGCAGTCAAACAGGTGTGGCGATTCCTCAACTCTCACTCTCATTAGCCCACATGCGCTGATTTATGGGAGAGGTATGTGTGGCCAGGTGGGCGTGCGAGATAGATGGCCCAATGAACAGTTACGAGATGAACCTGGATTGGAAATGGATGTGCCTGGAAGCATAGCAAGAAGTACTTTGTGTCAGTTTTGGAGAGCCAGGGATCATTTTCAGAAACTTTCTTGTGCTGTGTTTTACTCTTTCGCATTAAGAAGGTAATCTATATTTAACTAGGCAATGACAAATTCCTGTATTTACTGTAATTTAAACTAAGATGTTGTCTGGCTGAAAAGGCCAATAAAGACTGCAAGTTCATTTTCTATGGTAAATAAAAATGTATGAAAGCAGCATGAACAAAAAAAAAAAAAAATGACAAGATAGTGAGAGTTAAGAGTGGCTGCTTCAACTGGCATCACACCTCATATAACTGCCAAGTACTCCAAATCAAACTAGATAAATACCCTCTAGCAATGTGAAAAATACAACAAAACATGATGCACGATAACAGTTAATTGCCTTGGAAACTTATCATCATTATCATCCCAACCATTTTCTCACCTAAGCATAATACAAAGCAGGGTTCTGACAGCAAGAGTAGCGAAAAACATGACAGAGGGAGAACTAATCAACTGCATAGCCAATGAAGTGACCCCCCCACACACACACACACATCCGCTCCCCTGAAATCCTGACTCCATCTAACAGGCGTACCGGTAACAATCCACAATTCCACACAAAAACTCATTAAGAACCCTTATGAATACAACCCCACAGACTGAACAGGGGGGAGTAAGACAGTAAAAAGGCTTGTAGAGGAGGAGGAGTAAACGAGAACCAGGGCCAGGATCCACAACCAAACACACAATAAAGTCCCTGTTGTTAGTCACAGTTTGATTTGCAGGAAGAATAGAAATACAGGAGGTTTTTACACTCTCCTTTTCTTGTCCTTCTTGGAAAAGGAAATTACAGCAGGAAGTGGATCGCAAGTGTTTGTGGATGTGGGCCTTGTGGATGGAAAATAAGGACGGAGGGTGGTGTATGATGGAAGGAAGGAAGGGTGGTTTTTGAACAAGGATAAGCATACCTAAAGGTCGTTTTGTTGGGACCACAGGATACAGCATCAGAAGACATTGGTATCTGATCACAGCTGGTTTGCTTTTAAGTAACAGAACTGGGCCACTCCCACTACTCGAATTCTAGCAAAGTTGTAGTTGTGTGAAATTCAATGATCCTCAGTCGTTACAAATGAGTCTCCTTGGTTACTGGTCAAATTCAGCCATCAATCTGATTACACCTGGCCATCCACTAAGCTGAAAAGGGGTTAGAAATCTTCATCAGGTGAGAATAAATACACTAGAGCAGAAAGGATGTGTAATGTGACAAATGTGGGGGAATGGGGAATGAGAGGGAGGGGTGGAGCATAAATGGAGCCTTTTCACACAAGAAAACCCCAGTCAGCAATGAAGGGCTCTCTGTTCATTACCTACTACTGTACCTCTGCTTAAGGTGAACCAGTCATAAATAAGAGAGAATATACAATTTATACACGTACCATTACTATAATAATACCCAATTCCATTTTACCTCCTTTGATGTGTAAGTACCTGAGGCTTGGTTTCTACAGTTTTGTACAGTAAACAGCAGATGACCAGCCTACTTCACTTGATGGCATTCTCTGATTTATAGTAGTAATGGCAGTAGTTGTAGCCCCAGGTTCATCTGAAATGTGTATCCAGTTGGCTGCAGGCTGAAGATGCCCTCCGACGGTCCATCCTCCTCCTTCTGGGGGAAGAAGGAAGGAGTTGAGGGATGCTTGAAGAACTGGGCAATGAAGCTACCTGGTTCTGTCAGGGTCACCACATGAAGGCAACCCTCTCCAACACCTGATCTATAGTAAAAGCCTCCAGTCACCTTTACAGGATCAAACCTATGACAGGACATCAAACTAGAGCATTCACATGACTGGGGCCCATATTCTCATCAGTTAAGGAAGCTCCCTAACACCTTTTCCTAAGTGATTTATTTTGCTTATTACACCTTACTGTCCTATCCTATGTTATTTAAATCATTCCAATATTGCCATACTCTGCATAAATAAAGTACAAAAGGATATTAACCATCCATATCCAAAACTAATAGCTAAGGAAAAGGTGCTAGGAAGTCTCCTTAACTGATTTAGTCCACCAGGAGCCTTAACTACTACTCATACATAAAAATATTAAATTCCTCATCAAAATTACCACTTACCAAGAAACTGTCATCATGTGTGTAAATAACTGCGGCAAAAAATTGCAACAACTCACAAAAATAAAGGTGGTTATTATTTTTATTTACTTATTTTACTTTCACAAATTATGATGTCTGGTGGCTTAGTGGGTTATTAATGCTCTCCAATCGGATTAAGCCGGTGCAGGTTTATATCCATGGAGTGGTTGTGATTTACTGCACATATAATGCCACTCATGGATAAGTGAGGCTGGTCACTCTCATCTTAAATGTCAGGACCAACTTCCCTAGTCGCAGGCTCCTACGCTCCTCATGAGGCAACATGTGATTAAGATGATGATGATGGTGACTTTCAAACTAGGCACTGAATACATATACTTTGAGCTTTTAACATTTTCTTGTGAGCAGCTGCAAATTTACATGAACATGGTCAACAGGATGTGATGAAAATGTTTTTAAATTTGTGATATTTGAAAATTTTAATCAGCATCACTGACAAGAACAATGCAAATGTTTATGGACTTTTATTTATTTGTTAAGAAAATTGTTGTTAAAAGTATCCTTACAATAACACTGAAAGATCAGCATAAACAATTTGATCTACAACAAATACTAAGGTTCAAAACAGGACATACAGGTACTCTGAATAGACATAATACATTCTGTTATTCTAAGTTAAGTACAAGTTTTCTGGTTTAAGTACAGGTAGGTGTAAAAGAAATGCTATAGTTTTTTTTTCTTTTAGTTATAGCATGAGAGAGAGAGAGAGAGAGAGAGAGAGAGAGAGAGAGAGAGAGAGAGAGATTCATTTTTTGCTTGTTTTTTTTCTTGTCATGGCCATCCCAGATGAGTTACAATAAATTCTTGTTATTTGTCAAAAATGTGTTTTAAAAAAATCACATATTGTTTCCATACAATCAATAATAAATATATGCAGAAAAAAATACCAAAACATTTCATTATGGTAAACAGTGAGAGTTAATAATTTCAAGACAGAGTGCTGTGATCTCCCAAGCCCAATAAACCATTCAGAATACTGCAGATGAGTTTCATATTTGCCTGACTGGTGCTGGAGAGGGATGTCTTCATGTGGTAGCACCAATATACCTTGTCAGTGTAGTTGTCTGATGATACTCATGTCCCTCAACTCCCTCCCTATCCCTTTGTGAGGAGGATAGTGGGCTGCAGGAGAGTAGCAACCTCAGCTTGCTGTCCACTAGGTTCACATGATAAGCCTGGGGCTGCAACTATAACTGCTACTTTACATACAGCATTATACCTGTCTTTAAGTGTTCCTCTGGGGAAACTAGTAAATCAGCTTTGTAGGCAGCAATCGAACTTTAATAGGCAAACTTTGTCATTGTAAAAAGTAATGAATAAATAAATAAATAAAAGACTGACTGGACAGGAACGTGGTGTCAAACAGCTGATATACAGATATTTTGTATCACTTCTACAGCTATGTAATCTACACTACCTTCACCCAGTACAATAAAATAGAAACTCACAATATTTGTAACAATCTCCTTAAAAACAACAGCACTATTAGGTAACAAAGTATGGTACCTTTCCCACTAATGTACTTTAATCTTCTTGTAATACACAATAAACCTAAGGAAGTACAGTACCTTATATGTGATGCACGTGAAAAATTTAACTGACAACATGTGGTACCATCTATTTTGAGCTCATGCAACTGAATATTATGTATTAATGACAATGAGTGCACTGGATTAGTTTACAACATAGTACTGTGCTTAACCTGATACTTCAATAAACTATGTTGCAAATTCAAAACAACGGCACAACAATGCTCACTGACTAAAAAGCTATCTGTTATATCTGTGTTTTAGTGTGACCTAATGGGATGAATTACACACTGGAGTTAAGTACAATACAGCTAAATGTAGCAGACAGTGCCACTACACAATATACAGCATATTCCTCACACATCACACTGTCTCTCATTAGGAACACTTAAAGGGCAAACTGAAGTGTTTATTAAGCAGACACGATATGCAGTGAAGGGTTATGGTTGAAACAATTTTCAGTACAACTGCATTTTTAAAAAATCCTTTAAAAAATGCTGAATTACATTTCATACACAGAAACAAATGTACAACTAACCACAAAATCCGATACATACTTTTTCAATCACAACTATGACTTTATCAATTAAATAATTACTTCAATTTTTAACAGTAGTTTCCCATCAAAGTAATTTTTTACTGAACTCCTTAGGATAGCTAGGACTCTTTAGAATTAGCCTACTCTGGTCATTAAGTTTATTTTTATTTAGAGGGAAGCACCTTAAACTTGATGGGTTAAATTCTATCTTAACTCTTAAGGAACTGCTGGAACACTTAAGGATCATAATTCTGGCTGCTGCCACTAGATCTTATTTAGCTAAGGCCAGAAACCAGAATTTAAGGGCAAAAAATAAACTTTTCTTGGAACACAATCACAGTGTAAAGTGAGGGATTACTGTATCATTAAGCCAGTTATCATTCATACAGCAAAAACATACTACTAGATACAACTGAACTACAAAACTCTAAATGGTACAGCAGTGAGATGAGGCACCCAGTTTTTTACCTCACCTGCCATACAGTCAACTGTAGAAGATATCACCCTGGCCACTGGCCAAACCATCCGACAGGCTACAGTGATGTTCATCTACCTACATTTTAGAACTGGACTGGACACCCACTGACCACCAAACTCCCACCACTTGCACTGCACAGAGTTTATAAGACTATTTCTACCATGGAAATCTACATGGAAATCAACATGATAAAACGCTGAGATGCCAAATCAATAATATAATACAGAGCAAACTACAGTAATTAAGAGCAGCAGTCTAAGAACACATGGCATTCAACCCAAATAGTACTACTGTCCCTTATATAGTCTTACCATATGAGATTCAATGACTCCTGCCAAAATATATCCTTTTTCTTTTCCCCAAGTTAATGCTACATGATTTCATTCAGGTGTTGTAAGACATCCGCAGACTGTAACTGTTTATTCCTATACCACACACCACCTCCTGAAAACAGACTAAGTTTAGAGCATCATTTGTATGGTGTGTGTGTGTGTGTGTGTGTGTGTGTGTGTGTGTGTGTGTGTGTGTGTGTGTGTGTGTGTGTGTGTGTGTGTGTGTGTATACTAAACAACATTTCAATTAAAGAATGTGTAAATGATATCTATTTATCTATCTATCTATCATCCAATCCTACATTGCCCCATGAGGAACTAAATATGGTATATTATACTTTTTATGCTCTCAGCACCACTCACATATCTAAAATTATACTGAAGTGACTCCAGTTACCTTCACCTACACTGTATTTAACATTCATTAACAATGAGTGACTTCAGTATATGCATAATCTCTGTAGCACCAATACAAGACTAATTCTATGGGGGAAGGTAATGGTCAAATGATTACAGCAGTGGAATACTGACCACAGAATCGAGAACTTGATCCTGACTGTGGCAGGGAACAGTCTGAGTATTGGATTTTCATTGAAAACAGGCTTTCTGCTCCCCAACAAGACCCAACCTGTCATAAATACATTCCTGCTAATACCATCACCAGAGTCATGAATGGAACAGCTCTAGCACATCTTCACATACACACTTTGGAACTAAAGCCCAAATGATCACGTGTTGAGGTATGTGGTGCCACCTGCTGGCAAGCAGGAGGACTTCTGGGCCATAGGAAATGGAATGTCCAGCCCACATTCAGTCAAAAATGAACATACAACATACAGTGTTACAGCTTCTGACAAAGTGCAAATTTAAAAACTGTTGGTGTAATGGTTACATTAGTTTTCTTTCCCTCAAAGTTCCACCCAAAGGTAAATATCACTTCATTAAGCATTCATCATGGGATAAATACTGTAATAAATGCCTGATCCATGTCTACTAGGATTGTTTCCCAAGTCCATACAAGGTTCAGTGCAGGGGCGGATCTTCCCCTCGGGGTGAATTATAGCAAGAATTTATCTGTTCCCCATGCAAATTATGTACAAATCAGGAAGAGGTGTCTCTAGAGGCAGCAGTGCATGTGAAAGTCAAATTAACCAGTATGGAAAATAATGACCATTTTTTTTTTTTTTTTTAAATAAATAACAAGGGTCATTGGTAGACATCAGGAAGGGCATCCGGTCATAAAATGCTACATGCTCCAAACCAAAGTCCTCTACCCAGGGGCAACGCCTTAGCCCTTATCCAAAAAGGGGTACCTGGCATAAAACTCACAATAACAGAACAGAGGAAGGAAAAACAAATGAGTAAAAAAAAATAATCCATACACCAGATTACTGGTGTCCTCTGTTCATAAAATATCTGTAACAGTTAGACTTGAACAGTTGTGGGCTGAAATTTGGAGGGAAACAACTCTGGGGAGGGGAAGGGAGTTCCAGAGAGATGCAGTTCGGGGAATGAAAGAATTCTGATATGCAGAAGTTCTGCAATATGGCTGAGTGACATTCCAGTCATGAGCGCTACCAGATGCCCGTGTAGCAAGAGGGAAGGCATGGAGAGGTGGCACCATGGACGCAACTTCGTCTGAGCATTTGCCAAAAAAATATCTGTAAAATAATGCAAGGGAGGCAACACTCCTTCTTACTTGCAGGGGAGGTAGTTTATATGTAATGGCAGGGTTGTTAATGATTCTAACAGCTTTGTTCTGAATTTTGTCTAGTTATCTTAATGCAACCTCTCCACAACCACTCCACAAGGGTGAGCAATATTCAAGCTGAGAGCGCACATGACTCTTATAAATTATAGCTAACTGCTCATCGGAGAAGAAGTTACGGACTCTGTTCTTGTGTGTAACTATGCATGTCACTGGTATAAAAAAAACTGGCTGCAAACATATACTAATATATGAGAAGACATACTATCATTATCTACTTAACAAATCTGTTGGTGGTAGGTGGGGGCATTCACCATCCACTCACCTGATGTAGTGCTGCTTTGGGTGTCTGCTCTTTCCTCTCTTCCTTCCTTCCTCTTCTGTCTTTCTTTCTGCCTGCGGTGACTTTACACTCCCTCTTCTTTCCTTCCTTCATTCTTTCCTCTTCTGACTATTTGTGACTCTACACTGAGTGGCAAGCTAAATGGTTTTCTGTACATCAGGAAACCATTTACTACACTGGGTGGTAACCATATAACCAAATTATGGCACCTTGTGGTTTAGTGGGTGATTATGGCTCTCCAATTGGATTGAGCCCGTGTAAGTTTATATCCAAGTGATGGTTGGGGTTTATTGCTCACATAATGCCACTCAGGGATGAGTGTGGATAGTCACTCATCTTAAAAGTCAGAACCAACTTGCCTAGCCCCGGGCTCCTATGCTCCTCATGGGGCAACACGGAATTAGATGATGGATGGATGGATGAACAAGTCTGTCACAGTTTGTGTTTTGAACCTCAAACTCAGGCAAACACTAAGCAAATTCATGTTAATCTTATTCTGCAACAGAGTACTGAATTAACACTGTCAAGGCAAACACCGAGCTATTCACATACAACTTTTTCTGCAACTGAATACTGAATTAATGTAAAAATCTGCAGGTGAAATGCTTCAGCAAGTGTCATACAGAATTAACGGTTGCCACTAAAGACACTTAAACAAGTGCTGTAGTGTGGTACACGATGCCTGTCAACCATTTTTAATTTTCTGGATAATACCAAGGATGAACATCAATCTAAATGTTGGGGTAAGTAATGCGTATGTTCAAGGACTACGTGACACCAACTCCAGTCACAGATGATGACTGCACACTATGTACTATGAAATACAGGAAAGAAGACTGCAAAAAGAACCACTGAAAGCTCTGAACGAGAAAAATTACATGGAACTAATAACAGACGATCAATGGTAATCTGGCCAAATACATCAAATCATCTGTATTACCCTAACCTTCATCCTCTCATCTGATTATATAAAAAAAAGAAGAAGAAAAAAAAAAGAAAAGTCAAGATGAGGTGGTAGAAAACTTCAAAACAGTCAAACTATGAACAAAATAGCATCTCAAAAAACAAATTAGAGGTAGCTTATAGAGCAGATGGGCTGGAGGGGGGGAGGAAGGGGGAAGGAAGACACCACAACATGGAAGTAAATGACTGAGGTAGAACAAGTGGAAGACAAGCAATTACAAAAACATATAAAGAGGTAAGAACATGTGAACATTATTCCTCTAGAGGAGAAATTTTCTTTAAATTCAAAAGGATGAGTAGAATCCAGAACTATTAAAACAAAAACATATACAAGCAACTATCAACACAGTGCTCAGTGACAGAACTTTACATTCACTCACTAGACACGAGCCATACATCCATTCATTATTCAAACCATGAGGCATACATTCAATCACTCATGCCTTTGAATTCTTGGCTCTATCTCACAGGCTACATTTTATGACTGTGTGAAAAACACACAAGACCAACACCTAAAGAAGCAAAATGAATTCCAATAAGACAAAAGCTGCACCACCAAAACCCGTTCAACAACCAACTCATGCATTTTCATTTTCATTCTCGGACAGCGTATCATCGTCTGAATCCAACTCAGAAGAATCTGAGGAAGAGTCTTTATCATTAGCATCACTTGAGTCATCTGATGAGTCACTGCTGTCACTTTCATCACTGTCACTGTCACTGCTGGAGGAGTCACTATCATCACTGAGGGGGGCTGTGTGGCTCCCCTGATGTACAGGAATGATTACCTCTGACGATTCTTGGTTGTCATTGGCTCCGAGTGCAGCCCCGTTTTCTATGACAGTAAGGCCCGTCATGTCACTCACTAAACTGTTAATGTTGTCCTCTCCTCCCTCCCCTTCTCCCTCATCACCCTCTTCCTCAAGCACTAAGAGGGCTGCTGCTTCTAATTCTTCCAGTTCAAGGCCCATGTCAGCTTTCGTCACCTTTACCTAAAAGCACATTACACATAAACACACACACACACAGAATCAAAGGTCATAACATATTACCACAAAAAACACAGAGTTCCTCATCTATTATACATCATTTATTTTTCTTTAGTTATCATGCTTCCTCTTTCCTTGCCTTCTGGGCCCTACCACACCCCATCCTTAGGTGGTAAAAAGACGTTAGGATGATGATTTCATTTCATACATCAGATTCCTGCAACTGCTGAGGATAAATGGATGGTTTGGCTACTAAGTTAACTCTTCAATCAAATGATGCAATTCTGTTACAATCTTGCTACCTCCTGATTTGTTTTGCTTGGAATGGATTTCTCACACAGGAGGAGTCAGATACAGCATTAACTGACCCATAAATCAAATGGCTTTATTTATTTTATATTATTACTGCTATCTCTTGACAATGCTGCTTTGCTAAGAACAAACTTTATGAATAGGAGGCTTAAATACAGCCTTCTTTAACCCCTACACTATGATGGGGCTCGTCTAAACTGTAAAAAACCAGATGATGCTAGCAAGAATGCACTAGAAAATATGTCAACAGATTTAGAGGGTTAGTGTCCATCCAAGGCCAGTTCTTGTACAGAGGGGTCCTAATACTTTTTTTTTTTTTTTTTTTTTTTTTTTTAATACAGCTGACCTAAACATTATTTCAATATAGCAAGTCACGTATTTCTTTCAGCGTCATCACCAACAATTTCTTCTTTCTCCTTCCTAACCTCTTCACACAATTCCTTTATTCTTTCAGCAAAACTACTGTCTTACATCTACACTTTTTTCTTCCAGTGTTCTTTCAACCCGTAATATGCACCAACCTCTACCTTTCTTACCATTCAGTACCCTTACAAAACCACACACAGCATTAATATTCTGCAGATGTTGAAGCTATCAGCTTTACTGTACTAATCATGCATCATTCATACCTTCAAATTCCTAAAAGCCTTGTTAGGTAAAGAGATGTAGGCTATATGGCAAGGCTTTAAGAGACAACATTAATCTAAGGATTTCACCCAATGAACACTTTACTGTAGACTGGGAGAAAAAAAATCCTGCCATAGTAAGTACAATATACAGTATATCATATTCAACATTAAACCATGACACATGAAAAATGAAGAGATTCTCAGAGTCTGTACCTAAACATATCAGAGCTAAACTTTTCTTCCTCTTTCAGGTTAAATAACACTAAATTAATTAATATCTGCAAGAACTCAACATTAACTTGCCTTTTTGAGTGAATCAGCTAGAGAGATGAGCTTGTTGTCTTTGACTTTCTGTATCCATACGCAATAGTCAGTAATGTAAAGTTGGTTCAGGAGGTATCGAGGCTCTGACTGCTTGAAGAACCTCTGTATCTCCAACAAACACTGCAGCACTTTCTTACGACCTGCAAATATTAGATGTACTCTTTGTTTTAGGCCCAAATTCTTGTTGGGTAAGAAGGCTCTCTAGCATCTCTCCCTTAATGATTTATGGTAAACCCTCGATATACCCAAATGATTGGAGGACGGTACGGTAGCTGATGTTCAACAGGGGGAACTGTAATGACCCAAGGTTCAATTTACAATAAATCTTGTTCAGTGGAATTATATGGTTTCACAGTTTTATTTCAATTTTATACAATACTATATATTTTAAGTGTTTAGATAAATATTAAATGTTATCAGCCAATAATGAATAACAGATATGAAAAAACAAAAAGAAAATTACTCTTTCTATGCCTTTCCCTTGTTAAGGCAGCCACATCACCTTAATAAATCAACCTTTTATTCAATACTGGTATATCTGAAGGTTGTCTGGAGGGCTCTCAGTGGCTGATATAGCTGAAGTTCTGATTAATATGGTTCTGTATGGCGAGGGTTCACTGTACTTAACTTATTACTCATATCATTCTCTTGTATGTTATTTCTATCCTTTTTGATATTGGCATGGAAAATTGAGAGAACATACAGGAGAATATTAAAGCAGTAGGCTAAATGCAGTAGTAAACTGGTAGAAAAGGGTGCCAAGGAGCCTCCTTTACTGACAAAAAATATAGGCCTTCATCATTACTGAAAGCTTGGTATAGTAACCAAAAATATCATGACCATCACTGTGAAGTTTTCATTTTTTCAAATCACTGCCACACATATAAACATACCCAATAAAAGAATGTGTGCAGTATCTCTTAAGACTTGCTGTGCCAGGTGCCAATTGCGCACTAGAGGAAAGGTAAGGGAACGCCGCACACAGCTCACTGCCACGTCCTTCAGCTGAGTGAATGACTGGAGAGAAAAAGCCATCACCATCACCACATCATCATCATCCTAACTCTTATTACAAACAAAACAATGGCTCACAACAATAAACAAGGCAAAAGTGTGGGAGAACTATCAACAGCATACCCAGTGGAACATGCCAATAACCATTCACATCTGCATCATCTAATCCTGTGTTGCCCCATGAGAAACATAGAAGCCTGGGGCATTTAAGATGAGAGTGACCAGCCTCACACATCCCTGAGTGGCATTACGTGAGCAATAAACCCCACCCACCCCTTGGATATAAACCTGCACAGGCTCAATCCGATTGGAGCACCTTAATTACCCATTAAACCACCAGGTGCCATAATTTAGTTACATGGTTACCACCCAGGGTAGTAAATGGTTTCATGGTGTACAGGAAACCATTTGGCTTGCCACTCAGTGTAGAGTCACCTGTAGATGGAAGGAAGAGGAAAGAATGAAGGATGAAAAGACAGAAAAAGAAGGAAAGATATAAGGATGGAAGACAGGAAAGGGCACTCACCTGAGAGCAGCACTACATTGTGAGTGGATGGTAAGTGCCCCCTCCTTTCACTAATGACCATTCACACATCTAATTATTATACTATGCAATCAACCAATCAAACAATGCCATGCTTCCTCTTATGGAATCCCCATACTGAGGTTGGCCATGGTACAACTGATGTTCTCTTTGGAACAGAAGCTAATCAAGTGCCAAAAGCAGCTAATTACTTCCAACAGCTGCTGAAAGCTGTTGGGAAAAAAGAAATCTATGATATGCAACCATTATTATCATCATCCAGACTTCTTTTTCCATCCATCCATCCATCATCATCATCCAATCCTACATTGCCCCATGAGGAGCGTAAGAACCCGGGGCTAGGCAAGTTGGTCATGACATTTATTTTCCACCTAGAGATAAGGTAAGGTAGGGTTCACAGAGAAAGTAAAACATGACTGAATGACAAGTAACTGAAGTCTGTCCAATTAAATTGGCCATATATTCATTCACTCACCATTTAGGCTCCCAGAACCCTGATCCCATTTCACAGGTACACCTTCCATGTGTATTCACTTCATAACTACCAATCATGCATAGTTAATCTGGTAACTATCACACTTAAGAGGGGGATGCCAAATCCTAGTCATACATTCCTCTGTACAAAGTTCTTTCAAACAGCCTGATCCACAGTCGGTTCTCTAGATATGTAAGATCTGAAAACGTGAGTCTCAGTTTGGACTTTGACTCTGTTTACTTATGGCTGAGTTTCTGCCTGAGAATGATGACTGTGTGGCTAGTTACCAAGTTTATGGCCACACAGGACCTATTCATCAACTGCCTACCAAAATTGTGAACAGAGTAATACATATCATGTAGGCTGCAGCAGTGAGAAAAACAAAGAAAATATGCCTATGGATGAAAAATATAAAACTATCCAAAGAAGTAATAAACAAAAAAAGAGAGGTTGATTTTTTTTCCTCTTCTTCCTTCCATAATTCTTGATAATACAGGCACTATACAGCACTTACAATGAACATGCAACATAAACTAAAAACCTGTGCTTACATCAAGCCATGAGAGAGTAGGGCTGATTTTGGCCACATTCCAAGACGACTCCACACAGTTCTCGCCCAGTGTGATGCGGTGGTTGAAGGCCCAGGAGTACACCAAGTCAACAAGGCCCAGGTACACTGCTGATCTGGTACCTGGATCCAACAAGTGCTCTTTCCTTGGTAGTTTCAGCAACTCCTCACGCTCTTCCTCAGTCAACTCAACTGTTAGGAAGCAAAGAACCAATTATGGATAGAAATAAATGACTAAAACACAAAAACTTCAACATATTACACACTTCCATCCTCAGCTTGAGGGTCAATTAGTAAAAGAACAGACAAAGGATGAAAATGGATAGATAAAATACATAAGTTTCAGCAACTCCTCATATTTATTGAACTCAACTGCCAAAAAGAAAAAGACGTGATGAACGACAGAAATGTACAGATGAAACATGCTCATTTTTATTTACTTCGAAAGGCTCTGTACATGCTTGTAGTGCCAGTCTTCTGCACTTGATGGCAGTTCTTAATGCTGCACAATCTCTAGCAGCATCCCCGTTCAAACCCTTAACTCTGTTATTAATGACAGGCATATGATAAGAATTGTACTCCTTTTGTAGTTTGATGAGTGACATTATGGTCTCCATCCAACTGGAGTTTGTGCTGTACTGTATATAAAAAGGAAAAAAGTTTCAAAGGGTTATACAGCTGTTAAAAAATTATATCACAATATAGGTGTGCTCATTTCATCAACAAACATCTTACACACTAAGTAAGAATGCCAACAGTGTACTCTAATAATACTAATCTCTTACCTTCATCAGCAGTGATGCTGTAATACTCAGGAATAAACTCAACACACTGTTTTGCTGTGTCCACCTCAAAGAAATCAGCCAAATAGTGATCCTCATCAAACAAACTCAGCTCCTGACACACTCGCTCCTCTCTCCTCTGTCCTGCACTCTTGTTGTCTGGGTCTACAATGTCTACAACACCTTTAAGTTCATTCTGAAATCAAATTTAAAATATTCAGAAAACATAAAGACACAGGAAATGAATAATAATAAGTGAAAGGAAAGACAAACAAAAACATATGAAAGCAAAGCTGTGATTAGAAGAAAATGATATAAAGCTGATGGAGCAAATGAATCTGAATTTAAACACAGTACTATATTTAAAAAAAAAAAAAAAAAAAAAAAAATCAAAACTTGTCTTTCATTTAAGCAATCCTTGAGCTGTCAAAAAACTAGGATGATAACAACTCTTGTATTAGTTTACCTGGAGGGAAGTGAAGACCCCTGTGAAGCTGTTTGCAAATCCGTATTTGTGTCCAGCTGTCACTAAGTTCTCCTCGGGCAGTGTCTGCTGATAGGTCCAGTCAAAGTCCTCCTCACCTTCCTCCTCCTCCTCTGCAGTATCTCCTGCAGAGTTATAATAAGAACTAAACTGATATGCAATCTCATCATATTCATCATCATCATCACAAACTCTTTTCCCCATCCTAAGATGGGTTTAAGAAGTTCCTGCGGCCTATTTATACTGGTGCCAGCACATGTAGATATCCCTCTCCAGTACACCCTGTACTGTATACCTACAGCTATACACAAACAAAAGACTGACCTCCAATAACTTCAATGGAGGGTTTGTTGACCCCCGTAGCACCATGTGGAGTGAGAAGGGCAGTGAGCATATCGAGGTTAGGGAAGGTTTGTCCGCGAGTCTCCTTCTTACATGTAATGATGAAAGCCCCAATGTCGGCATCAAAAGTGGCTTTGTGTTGCTCCAACTCTGAGTCCACCAGCTTGCCACCAAATGTCAGCCTGGAGTATAAACAGAAATACTGGGCTGGCTTCTGTGTGGTATAATGGGTTTCATAGCACCTCTTGATAGGAATTTATTTGGCATGTTGCAGCCTGCCATTACACTCTGCATGTCACATATGTCATTTGAACATACACGTGATTTGCATTAATAACACAAGACGCTACTGAGGTGTAATGTGCAGAAAAAAAATAGCAAGGGAAGAGGTGCTACGAAATCTTGAAAGCCCCTTAAATACAGTACAACACATTAGTTTTGCAACAGGTTGGTGTAAAGCCAGAAACATAGTACCGGTACTAATTCCTTTACTATAAAGAGCTGGCATACAGCATACAGAGAAATATTCACCCATTCAGTCAATGGATATTTTTTAAATTCTAGTCATATTACAACGTATATATCTATCTATCTATCTATAGCCGGATACCTTAATCCTGTAAGGGGTGACCACAAACAAACCGTTGCCATGTCACCCTGTCATTTGTCTGTCCTCCCTCCAACTCATCCCCCCCCTCTCATATACAGTACCGGTATCTCTATTCCATCCCTCCACTTCATCTTTTGTTTCCCCCTCCCCTTCCACCTCACTCACATACGGTACACTCTTCTCAGCTTACGAAATTTTTTATAACAGAAGGGGTTACATGGAGAAAAATCTCTTAAAATGTGAGGCTTTCCCATGCTGAACAGTACTGTCCAGAGGCAGCACAAATACCAGTAGGGACAAAATATATAAAATACCATGTCACTATACTAAAACTGCTGAATTTACTATCAGAAGTCTTCCTTACACAGAATAAAACTGGCAGGTGTAAGGTAAGAAGTATATATTAGTTAAGAGATACAAGAGGCCTGCTCTATACTGCATCAAATAATCTGGTGGCAGCAACAGTAAATTCCTCAAGATTTCATTGCATGTATGGGTTAAAGGAGGTTGTCTCTATATAATTTGCCATTTAAAGACCTTCCATTAGCTTATTAAAATCATAAGGCAGTAGCAAGAATAAAATATCGAGCTCACAATAGCTACATATAAATAAAAAGGTAGTATTCTCCTTACCGAAGATAATAAGGAGAAGAATAGAATGTGAAGGTGTCTCCATCAATGTTGACTTCAGCATCTGATATCTGGGCATATGGAGCAAAGATTTTCACTGTCAGATGCTCGTCATCTTGCTTCACTTCAAACTTTGGAGTCAGCATTGTTCACTGTGGTATTGTAGAGATGCAACCTGAAATAATTTAAATCTTTACTACTTTACACAGATATCAATACAGAACATATAAAATGTAATGTTACAAACTTTGGCCATGCTAGCATGTGTATGCCTTGGTCTTCATTAGACTGTGCCAACATCATATCCTATAGCAATGGTTTGTGCATTGGTGCTCTTTTTAGCATTGTTTGTACACAACATTATATTTACAATAATCTGCTTCTCTTCCTCTCTGAGATATTATGTAAACCAATCATAATGAGGGCAACCCTATCAATGAAAGCAAAATACTTCATTCCTATCCTTGGTGTCATTTGGCCCTAACACTTTTTTACCCTTTGGTTCTAGTTTTAGTATCCTCTGACCTCAACTTCAGCACCCAGACTAATGGATATCTACCAAGATGATCAACTTCTACTCGGCCTAAAATTGCCATCTCACCATCTTGAAAACCAAGTTTGGACAAGAGATTAACAAGAGAATATGATGATAGTCATGAAGTAGTCCTGTGGAAAGGAGGTAGCGCTGCTGCATTAACTTTTTCTGCCAATGAGCTGCATGAAACAAGTTACAAAATGATGAAAACCTGAGCCAGGTTACGGTACAAACAGAGGAAGAAGTACCGTACTGGAACTGTAATCAGTGGACTTCCATTTTTTGTCAAGGCTTTACCCAGATAAAGTAAAGTATAAAAAAATATATATATAAATCATAAATTTACCTTTTCTTCAACACAGCACAACAGTGCCAGTCATATTTTACTTTCTTTGGATTAGGTTGGCTTAATAATTTCTACCATTAATCTGATCTAACCTAACCTACAAGACTTGGCTAATACAGATTGTACTACTTGGCTAGGCACAAGAGCACAGCATCATCCAGTCTGCCCCTCCCCCCCATGTCTGTGAGGGCAAATTGAATCATATGTCTTACAAAGGTGGGGGATGTAAATCAACTGATCTTTACATCAATGTGGTCTCTTAAACAAGCTCAAAATAAATATCTACAGTATCTATCTATCTATAGCCAGACACCATATGGGGTGACAGTTCGTCTTTGAATTACCGGTAGTTGTTTTATGGGGGGGGGCACAAACCCTCTGCCAACCCACTTGTTGACATGTAGTTGGTTATATGGTTACCACCCGGCACTGTATATGGTTTCCTGGCTTACGGGAAACCACTAGGCTTGTCACTCAATGTAAAGCCACTCGAAAAGGAATGATGAGTAATAAAATGTGACAGGAAAGATGGAAGAAACTGGAAGAGAGGAGGGCAAACACAGAAAAAGATTGATAAAAGTGAAAAAAGTAGGCAGCATTGCATTAAGTGAGTGGATGATGGTCGCCACCCAAATAAATAATTCTGTAGGGAAAAAAAAAAGCATGATATAAAAGGAATTACTTGGCAAATTTATCAACAAAAGATCTAACCGTGCATCAGTAAGACTTCCCAGGTAATGTAGCTTAAAATACAAAATCCAGAAGGTAAAAATGATGTTACTCGAGGCATTATTTACTAATTTACCACTGCTACTAGTGACAATATGTTACTCCATACTTTCCATTCCTGTTAAACCTAACAGTAACCACCAGCTTCATTAAATATACTACAATGCAGTCACAACTTGGCGATGGAGCAGAGACACCTGACTGAAAAACATAAATGACCAGTCAACTAAGCATGCTAAAAGGCATTTACGAGACATGAACACCTGAAAACACTACTTACCCTGAAAAACACAAGACTAACAACAAACAAATTAGAGGGCCACACACACAACGACAAGGCTACACAACGCAATATAAAACGACTTCAGCCCAGCAGTACACAAGCCAGACATGCCTCCACACTGAAAATCCAATGTTCGCTGTTTCTTGCACATCGGCACAAAAGCAAAATTTGGTATCATGCAGTATTTTCAGTGAGATTCAATTCCACACTGGATAAGATGATAATTAACTGACTTAAAATGAAAGAATATGATTACCTTTGACGGCGGATATTTTAGTGTAAAAATATGGCAACGATGTGTCTTGAGAGCCGAACTATTGTGTCATTCTCTCTTGTTTACAATTTCGACCGCGTCCCAGCGCATATGATCAGTGACTGACCTTGACTTCGGCCATCACTAGTAGTTGTAATGCATGGCTCGTGAGCAACAAGGGCATAGGAAAGTGGATGGAGGATGGCAGTCAAGTTTCTTAAATGCTGCTTGTTTTCACAGAAAAAAAAAAAATTGGCAGATCAGCCTATCTCAATTAATTCTCAACAGTCAGAGGCAGTCTGCTGTAGGACGAGGGCCTTTCCCACCAAATCAGTAATTTCATCTTTACTTCGTGCTTTTTGTTTGCGTTATTGTGTCGAAAATAAAGACATGTAATAAACACGCGTAACTGCCAGGCAGTGATAATTTATTCTACAGCCCCACATCTATAGCCGATTTCAACCACGGGACTGTTCCATTTAAGCCATTGTCCATGAAAATTTGACAATAAATATTGAGAAGATGACTAAAGTTGCTCGAAGTTACAAAATACGAAATATTTCTAACAAATATAGAGTTCCCTTTCGGTCTAAATCCAAAGGATACAGATCCAAGATATTTTAACCCGACTGCCGTTGACTGCGCCGCCAGGTACCCTAACCCAACCCGATTTACCTCAATTCACCCACATTTATCAAGTCAGGCAAGCCCTTTGACACTACAGGAAATCGGCTGGGTCCACGTTCCCGCCGCAGCAGTAAGAAAGCTTTGTCTTTTTAGGTGAGTTACTAAGTAAAAAGTGAGATTGCGCTTTGATAACAGAATTTTCTGTATGGCGGCGTTGGGTGATGTTGGAGTTGATTAGTGTAACTCTACCACAGTGACCGGTGTGAGGATATTTACCGAAAGTTGCCGCTTGACGATTAAATTTAGTGTAGGGGATGTCTAAGGCTAAAATGTTCGGTAAAACTGTATACCCAGGATGGGAGGAATGTGGTATTACCTAGAAATTACAACCAACTAATGGATAATGGAATAAATATGCCCATTGCTCAACTTTGGGGATGTTTATGTAAGTCAGAACAATTTCTCCTACATAACCATGTCAGAAATTGTTCTCTTAGTATTTAATAAGTAAGGAGGTGGGGGGAAGGGTAGTACTTGGAGGATATCTGTTTCTGTACTTAAACGATTCTGCAATAAAAATTTAAATGGTAAATTTTTAGAAGTAACCAACGTTTTCTTTTATTATTTGTTTTATGGTTTCCAATGCAAAATACTGTGCTTTAATTAGTTTTGACCCTCATTTTGGGGGGAAAATCCCCCTTTTGGAATTTTGAGTAAGATTTCCAAAAGTGGGTTTATCCCCTAAAATCAAGATCAAGATTAATTAAAAATACACTATTTTGCATTAAACTAACCCAAACTAACCTAACCTAACCTAGGCCTGATCTAGAGCCTGACATAGACCGAATGCACACGCCTGCACCAGCCAACATGGCACAACATTCATCCGTTACTGAGCGACAGCCTAACCTAAGTCACTATATGACTATCCCTACAAAATTTGCTCCCCCAACTGAAACTAGGCTTAAAGGGTAAGTCTTAGTTAGAATAGTTCAGGGACGTAATATAATGAAAATTGGTAACGTTGGTTACTTCTAAAGTTATACCATTTAAATTTGATTGGGTTAGATTAGGTTAGATAGCTCATTTTAACATGGATGCAATAAGTGATGGAGACAACAGCTAAGAATAACAAATCACCCTCTTGCTTCTTATTTCTGTAGTATTTGAAAAAAAAAAGGTTTGTGAGAGGCAAAGCATATCGCCAAACTTCCTGATGTTAGCAATGATAAGTAAAAGGTCTTTAGTTGCTGATAATGAAGGTTTTGTTATATTTATCCACCCATATCTCTAGTTATCTACCAACATCCTTTCTCATCTAGACATCTCTCTCAAACGAAGTAATCTAACAGCTGTCATTAGAACAATCTTTACTAATTATTTGGTACTGAACTGTACTCTTCCCACAGAAGCTGAGACCGTCTGTGATCCAGTGTACCGTAACTGATTCATAAGGGAGGGGGACACCTGCTGCTCCCGGGGCATTGATAATGCTCCACACATCACTTTCTGTATCAGCTAAGTGAGTGTAATTACAGTTTTACTCCATACCGGCATTTAGTGTAATTAATCCATTCATTACTAAAAGTCTTCCCCAAACTAAATACAGTAAAATGATCTGACAATACGAGATCAAAATAATAGTTGCCATGAGGCTGAAATGTCAGTGATTTCACTAAACCTTTTTGTCCAAGACACCATTCTTCCACCTATCATCAAAGCCATTGATGTCCAGTCAGGAGTGTAAGGGCTTTAAGTTGAATAATAATTTTCTATAACCCATTTGTTCCAGCCTGACAAAGATCAGCCCAGTTGATAGCCAAGCGCAGTCAGACTGGAAGGTCGATCTGACTAGTAACCAGAAAGACTCGTCAATTTTTATGCAACCATGACTTAGTGAATATTGTATAGTATTTAAGTTGTGTAAATGGCCAAGGTTTGTCAGGTGAACACAAACCAACTATAGCCACGGCACAGGCAAAACTGAAAAGAAATTATCAAATTGATGGGATTTGAAGTAAGATGAAAGTGTATTCTGGCTATATATTAAGAAAACTGACCATGTATAATGTACAATACATGAATTCATATTTATATTCTGCATGTTAATGGATAATGAGAGACTATCTATCTATCTATCTATCTATTGCCAGACACCATAATCCTGCAAAGGGTGACCATTTGACACTGAGTTAGTTGTTTTACAGGGAGGGGCACCAACCCTCCACCAACCCACTTGTTGACACGTAGGGAGCATGTATGGTTTGGTTATATGGTTACAGTAGACAAATTTATGTAAGTGAAGTTGTGGTGGGGAGGGGTAAATGAGAGACAGGATGATGTGGTCAAGAGGAGGGGGAAATTGGAGACTGAGGATGAGGTGGTCAGGAGGAAGGAGAAATGGAAGACTGAGGATGAGTTATATGAGGGAGGGTGAATTGGAAAGAGGGCAGCCTGATGGCAGAGGAGAGGGTAACATGGAGTTAACTTTAGAATTTGGTATGTTGCAAATTCATTTCATTTATAAAGTCTCCAAAATCTTGCATGTGTCGGCCTTGGTCAGCTAATGACGGTTTGCCATGCTGCACGTTCTTTGGCAGCCTCCCCTGATGGTAATATATATATATATTTTTAATTGCAGTCACGGTCCACCACAAAAATGAGCCATTCAAAGGGGGTTGTCGAGACTGTCCTCGATGGGGCCCAAATGACTGAGAAAGCAGAAGAAACGGAACCTAGTACGGAATATGAATGTGAGGAGGAACCTGGCATCGAGTATGAATGTGAAGAGGATCCTGATGAGGAATATGAATGTGAGGAGGAGCTTATTGAGGATTATGAATATGAGGTGGAGCCTAATGAGGAATCTGAGTGTGAGGAGGAGCTTAGTAAGGAATATGAGTGTGAGGAGGAGCTTGATCAGGAATACGAGTGTGATAAGGAGCCTAAAATAGAATACGAATGTAAACAGGAGTCTAGTAATGAATGTGATTATGAGGAGGCTCCTAGTAATGAATATGAATGTAAGGAGGAGGCTAGTGATATATATGAATGTGAAGAGGAGACTAGTAAGAAATATAAATGCAAGTTTTGTGAGAAGAGTTTTGTGTACAAGGCACGACTAGACTCTCACATACGTATTCATTTAGGGCAGGGAGAATTTTACTGTCAGATATGTGACATCCAGTTCAGCCACAAGCATCTCCTCATACGTCATAAGAAAAGCCACAGCAATAAGAACGACTTGATATGCAAAGTGTGTGGTAAGGAATGTTCATTCAAAAGTCAGTTCAATATGCACATGATGATTCATTCTGAGGATAAGAACTTTACATGTAAAGTCTGTGGAAAGGCATTTGCTCAAAAATTTGGCCTAGCTGCACACATGAACATTCACACAGGAGATAAAAGATTCCAGTGTGGGCTCTGTGGCAAAATGTATGGGTATAAGGCTACGCTACTGACACATATAGCCAGTGTGCATACAGGGGAAAAGCGGTTCACCTGTAACGAGTGCGGCAAAAGATTTACTCACCGCAGCAGTCATCGTTCCCACTTGAGAATGCATGCACGCAAAAACAATGGAGAGGATGCCAGTAACCAGTTCCAGTGTGAGATCTGTGGGAAGTGTTTTATAAGTCAGTATAACCTAGATTTGCATGGCACAATTCACACAGGAGAAAAAACTTTCATGTGTGACGAGTGTGGAAAGATGTTCAGCCGTAAATCCTATCTTGCCAGTCACAAGTCTGTCCACACTGCTGAGAAATTATTTGTGTGCAATGCATGTGGCAAGCGATATGCCGACAAAAAGGCATTGGCCCGCCATGAACGTGTACATTATGGGAAGAGAGACATCAAATGCCCTCAGTGCGAGAGATTATTTGCCTATCAGAGTGAACTCAAAGCTCATATGTCCGTACACTCTGGTGAGAGGAACTACAAGTGTGAAGTATGTGGCAAAGCTTTCCAACAACAAGGCAATCTCACCCTGCACATGAATATACACACAAAGGAGAAACAGTTTGCGTGTGGAGTGTGTGGCAAGATGTACGGATACAAGGCCACTCTCCTCACTCACATAGCGAGCAAACACACTGGAGAGAAGAGATTTACCTGTCAAGAGTGTGGAAAAAAATTTACTCATCGGAGCAGCATGAGAACCCATAGACTGATGCATGAACGGCTCAACAAAGAAAAACTAAGTGGAGACTCAGGGAACGTTGATGATCCTGCAGCTACTGATGACAGTTCAGACACATTAAATGAATCTAGTATGGGAGATATGTCAGGCACAGCTGACATAGAAAAGAGTGAATGTGCTGAGTGTGGAAAGAAATTTCTTCGCAAAACTAGCCTCCTCAAACATTTAAAGTTACATGAGGAAGAGAAAGAGCGTATTGAGTTCTACAGGCAGATGATAACCCCATTACTGACTAATGATTGAAGAAAAAGTGTAATAGCTTGTATTTTTTTAATGTTAGATGATGATGAAAAAAAAAAAAAAATGCAGTCCTTAAGTAAATTAGTAATGGTTTTGGACAGTAGGGAAGACTAAGCAAGGGAGACCTTATTATGGTAATACTGAAAGTCCATATTGAAATAAAAACTGCCTTTTAAAGTAATGTTCCTACCTGTAAAATAGATTCACCAGTGTCCCTTCAGATACATTATTTTCCTGTTTGTATGGAGGCATTGTGTTAATTAAGAACACATCCTTGCCTTATAACATGGACTGCCTGTACTGTATTTCCCCAGGTCAACTCTAGTAATCAGTGAGAAGCCTCTAATGTTTTATGTATTGTACCCTTCATTAATAATCAAGAGATCAAGTTATAGTACAGTATACCCAACATATACCGTAATTGAACACTAATTTCCACATACATTCAAGGAAAATGCCTTGCTTCGTTAGGGACATCTGTTATATACTACCATGTCTACAGTCTACTGATGGAATATAAATGATAAAGAGATTCTTGTAGTTGAACAGAACTATCAGGTGTTAGATGCCCTACCCACATCTAACCATCTTGTGTTAAGTATATCCCATTCATTTCATCCAGTACACTTTTTCTTTTCTTACTTTTTTCTTTCCCCACCATCAGGAGTATAGGAACACATGGCTAGACAACAGTCCCAACAGTTAAGGCAAGAGTGATCAGTTTCATACACCCCTGAATGATAATTTTTGATAAGTAACCTCCAACCGCCATTCAGATGGATACCCTTATGGACCCTATCTGGTTGGAGTGTCTTAACTTACAAGACCACCAGGTGTCCTGTTGCTGAATAAAATTACCCAAATAGAACTCTCAGTGGAGCTAAACTACTGAAAGGGTTAAATAAGAAGTTATTGAAGTAGCTTAGCTAAAGTTATCCCCTCAGATTCAGTGACATTTTTTAGTTTGTTCTTGCTACTGTTTGACTATTTTATTTGTTGATTTTTTTTTTTTTTTTTATGAAAGCTTTAGATATAACCTTCAGTATCATTACGAAGTTAATGGCCAAGTGTAGTCAGATTGGAGGCTCGACATTATAGCCACAAAGATTCATTCCTAGCTTCGTAACTAAGGCTCATTGAATTTCATGCAACCATGATTTAGTATTCAAGTTATGGGAGTGGTCTAGTTCCATCAATTGGAAACAGTATGACCACAGGTATCTTTATTTGGTTGCACAAAATCGTCTGCTCATCGCTCAGAATAAATAACATAATACTGTATATCACTGGAATAAAGAAGTTTATATTATACCACCATGTCGTATTAATTTTTAAACAGTTCAGCAGTGGAAGACTGCACTTATCACGTGACCTCTGAATAGACATTTTGGATATTTAGATACTGTATTACTTTTCACCTTAAATTGGGCTAGATTTTCATCTATTTGTGATTATTTCATGCAGCTTATTGGCAGAATAAGACAGTTTTATGCTTACACACAGACGTATTATTCTTATGGAAATGCAGGACAGCTTCACCTCAATACAGTTCTAACATAAGGGAAAATTGCAATTCTAACAAGGGAAAATTGCATGTTTAGTGTATATGTAATGTATTATTAAGCTCATTTAATTCTGTTCTATGTGTAATTGTTCATATAAATTTTGAAATGCATA
Organism: Coenobita brevimanus; assembly: GCF_032717465.1. Lineage (NCBI taxonomy): Eukaryota > Metazoa > Arthropoda > Malacostraca > Decapoda > Coenobitidae > Coenobita > Coenobita brevimanus. The sequence continues at coordinate 36,860,398 of NC_137055.1, forward strand.
CTGTGGTACATTATGGGCATTTTGGTTCTTTACACTCCTGGTAATTCATTAATCTTGAAGCTGCTGAATAATACTGGAACACTAGTATACAGTAAATGTTTTGAACTACAGTAACCTAGCCTTGGGCTTCAGCAATAGACCCCTAGACTGGGTCCTACCAATACCTTCATGTGTACAGTATTTACATTTTCTTTGCCGACAGTACATGATCCATATGTGTATAGAAAAGTTCTCTGACAAAAGTTCAGCGCAGTGCTGCATATGGTACTGGCCATAATTATTATGGGGTAATGTATAGTATGTACTTTGCTGACTTTGATTTTGCACATCTTGTTAAATAATACTGTACGGTACTATTAATAAATAAAAATGTACAGTATGCTGTCTAAGACTTTTGCTAGCCATCAAATATTGAAAGTTTTATTAGTGTATTACATAAAGACTTGTAAAGCTGTTGATATAACCTTTATAGATGTACAGAAAATACTCATCATATTAACTAAAGATAGCTTCTAACAAGCTTATAAGCTTGACAAAGGTGCAACCAAGAAGGCATAATTCTGAGCAGTGGTTGGGGTTTCCTGCTTATAATGCCACTGCAGGATGAGCAGCTGGTTGCTCTTGTCTTAAAGTACTGGAAATGATGAACCTGCCCCAAGCACCTACACTCCAAATGAAGCAATACTAGACTGGATGATGGATAAATGAATTTGCAGTACAGTATATGTTTATTGTTACTGGCTCCTGCAGGGTAACACCTAAAAGCGGGAGAATTACTTGTGCTAAATTTCTCAAGTGTTGTATATAACGATACACACCAATGTCAGGATGAGGAATAGGGAGGTGAGCATGGATGCAAGAAGTTATTGCACAACAGTACTGTACTCTGCTCCTCACTCTTACCTATGGAAGCAAAGGGTGGACCCAGTTTATGGACACAAGTCAAGAGTGAAAGAAGTGGCAATAAGTTACTTAGGAGAAGCATGTAGAGTTACATGGCGAGATGCTGATAAATCAGGAAGTTAAGGAGTGTTAATGTTGATGTGGATGTGCTGGAAAGTGTTAACAGAGGTACTCTGAGATGGGTTGGCCATGTTGAAAGAATGGAGAATGACAGACTAGCTAGGAGAGTGGTGTGAGTGAGGTTCAGACTGAGAATGGAACAGAAGGGTATATGAATGAGAGGTGTGAGTTGGAGAGAGGACAGCTTGATATGGAGGCAATTGGTGGTTACTCCTTCCTGACTTAAGACAGCTCACTACAGATGGACCTTACACATACCGAATGCTTACATCATACACATACGAGGTGTTACCCACGAGTTCACGAAATTTGAATGCAGGGCAGAAACCACTTGTCATACAGTGTGTGGATGTTAGGTGGTACTGCCCACACCCTTTGTTTGTTAGTGTGTCAAGTAGCATTGTGCAGGGTGGATGCTTTTGGTGCATGTTTGTGTTTTTTAAAATTGCTATTTGGGTTAGTTTGCGAATTTTTGTTTTCATTTTCGAAGGCTCCAACATACTCGCATGCATCTGCCTTCATCACCTAATGGCGGCTTTCCATGCTGCTCGATCTATGGCAGCCTCCCTGTTCAGTCCCTTAACCCTGAGGTCACACTTAATGATCTCGTCCCATGTCTTTTTCGGTCTACCCCTCGCAACTTCACCCCCAATATTAACGCATCTCACTTTCAGCACCCAGTTATCATCCCCCATCCTCTCCACATGCCCAAACCACCTCAATCTACCTCTCCTCATCACAACACCAATACACTCCAGCCCCTTCCTACCTCTCAACTCTTCTATCATAAACCCAGCCCCCCCAGGCCTTGCACGCAGGGCTGCACTGGACATCCACCTTATTGTCATTTCTGTACGGCTGAGCCTGCGAATATCCTCTTCCATTACTGCCCAGGTCTCACTACCATACCGTATTACACTCCTAACACATGCTTCATACAAAGATCCCTTAGCACGCAGGGAGAGCCCTCTTAATGTCAGGAGAGGCAACAGCTCCCTGAACTTCTTCCAACCACTTCTCACCCTAGCCACAGAGCTAGCTCCAGTCCCACCTCCAGCACATAACATGTCTCCCAAATAACAAAACTCTTCCACACACTCAAGAGACTCACCAGCAAGTTCAGTCCTTTTCACGCATGAAAATCTCCACCTGCTTTCCCTGACACACATAAAGTCAGCATTATCTCGCAGTCTACCTCTAATACCACTACATCTCTTATGCACCCACTTATCACAAACATTGCACAAGATGATATTACTTCCCACGCCCTTGTGGCAAATTGCCCATGGCCACTCTCCCTCTTCTTTGACAGTATCTCCACCAACCCTAGATATAATTACTTTTGTTTTATCTGCATTTACTCTTAAGCACTTGCGCCCCATGCCATCTCTCCACTTCCAAAATCTTTCCGCCTCCCTTTCATTCTCTACAGTCAACACCTAATTATCAGCATACAATATCTCCCAAGGGAGTCCATTTCTGAAGTCATGTGAGAGTGCTTCAAATACCATGATAAACAACAAGGGACTCAGACCCCTGATGCACACCAACATTCCTGGAAATCTCATAACTAATCTCCATTCACTCTTACCTGGGTGCGAGCATCTACGTACATGGCCATAACCACCCTAACAAGCCACTCCTCCATCTCATGCTTTCTCATTGCCCACTTCACCACCTCTCTAGGGACTCTGTCAACGGCCTCCAAATCAATATATTTTTCCTGAAGCTATCGAACAATGAATATGACATCAGTGGTCCTCCTGCCTGGCATAAACCCAAACTGCATCGCATCAATATTCACTCTTTCTCTAATCATGCCTTCAAGAACTCTCACCATTACCTTCATTATCTGATCTAAAAGCTTTATACCTCTATAATTTCCTCTTCACCCTTCCTCTTGTACTCATTTACAGTTACACTCTTTTGTGATCTAAAAAATGGAGGATGTGAAAGAGCAACGTTTGTGCATCAGGGTTTGTGTGAAACTCGGGAAGACCGCTTCAGAAACTCTTAAAATGTTAAAACAAGCATTTGGTGACAATTCTTTGAGGGTTACTTAAACCTGCGACTGGTTTAAGCAATTTAAAAACGGACGAACAACAGATGATGATGCATGCTCTGGTCACCCTTCCACAAGTTCAACTCCTGGAAATGTGGCCAAAGTTAGTGCAGCCATCCTCGAAGATCGGAGGAGGACAATCCACGATGTTTTGTGACACTGTTAGCCTATCGTATGGAACTTGCCAAAGGATTTTGTCTGGCGATGTGAGGCGAAAACGTCCAGATAAGTGGCGCACAAACAAATCGATGCCTCACCATGACAATGCACCCGTGACAACAGCCCTCGTTGTTCAGCAGTTTTTGGCATAAAAAATCAAGCTGGTTGTCCCCAGCCCCCTGTATTCACCAGATTTGACCACCTGTGATTTTTTCCTCTTTTTCCGAAAATGAGTCTACCTAAAAAGACTAAGATTTGACACCACTGAGGAGATCCACGAGAAAATTGCACAAAGTCCTTAACAAGCTGATGCTCAAGGACTTCCAGAACTCATTTCGATCGTGGGAGAAACGCTGGTACCGATGTCTGCACACCCAAGGAGACTACTTTGAAAGGGACAGTGGTGACTAGGACTTTCTGTGTTTTTTCTTCTGTAGTCAAATTTCGGAGCCTTTTGGGTAGCACCTCGTACCTAATACTGTGCATGCCTTACCCTACTACACATACCTAATATATCAGTACCTTACCTTACACACAGAGACAGTCAGCATGTGTTTCCTCCACAGCATCTCTGAAGGCAAAGTAATACAATTTGCCACTTCCATTAACTAGTCATTTATCGCATCACCGGCAGAAATATATATCAAAGGTTAAAAAAATTATAGCCATGGCCGGAGTGCTACAGTGTTCAATTGTATGTATGTAACTGTTCAAGTACGTTGATTTTGTCCACCGAAAATGAAGGAAATACTGTTGAGGCGGAATTTGAAGGCTGGAGGGGAAGTGGGTTGAAACAGGACGGGAGATGAGGGAGGAATGGGGGGGAGTGAGGTGGATGAGAGTAGTGAGGAAGGACAGGGAGGAGGTAGGATAGGTGTGGCACGACAAGAGAGTGAGGCAGGATGAGGGGAGGGTGACAGGACAGAAGGAGGGTTAGGCAGGACGGGGGATGAGGTAGGACTGGGAATGAGGCAGGACCAAGGTTAAGCAGGATAGTTGAAGAAGAAATCATTATCATTCTCTACAGCGTCGACATGTTAGTCGTTTGTTTAATTAAAGAAAATTAAGGTATCAACCTGTTTTACCCCCCCTCCTCTCTCTCTCACACACACACACATACACACAAACATTCGTATTTGGTGCTATACTATAGTCCTCTCTCTCTCTCTCTCCGAAAGCAAGGTCACGGATAAATAGTTGTCGTGATTGTTGATGTTATTGTGGGCACTTGAAGAGAGAGAGAGTGTGTGTGTAATTCACCGGGTCGGTTAGGATCACTTGATGGTCGTGATCGTCAGCAACTTACCCTCCCGGAAGGGAGCTGAGAGCTCATATAGTCCGATCTAAGGGCAAGGCTGTGACCTTCACACACCCACACGCCCGTCCCCTTGCTCAAGGGGGACAGTAACCACCCACTTCGTCAGTGAAACTTTTCGCAACCTGAGCGAGGCGCGAACTCCCGTCTACCAGATGGCAAGCGAGAACGTTACCACTGCACCAGCGAGCGGTGTGTGTGTGTGTGTGTGTGTGTGTGTGTGTGTGTGTGTGTACTCTCATCGTATGGCACGATGCAACTGTAGGGGAAAAAAAAATGCAAACACTCAGATTATTAACCCTTTACTACCAAAGGCAATTCCTAAACGCTATAACTCGAATACAATCATCTAGTGGTGCTGTCTCAACTATAAAACACGGGAGTAGGTCATGATCTCAGGGATAAGGGACCGAATAGGGAGGCTGCCAGAGATCAAGCAGCTTGGAGAGTCGCCATTACGTGACCAACACCGATTCATTCAAGCTTGTTGGAGCCTTTATACACGAAACGAAACGAACACAAAAAGCCAAGAACGGGATGTCAACCAGCAACAGATCCAAATTGGCAAGAACGCTTTCGGCTTGTCACTCATCCGGTCCCAAGATTATGGCGGGAAGCTTAACCCCCGGCCCGGCACGTATCCTTGTTTCGTTGCACCTTTTCCTTAGTGATTTATTCAGTATATTATACCTAAGTATCGTTTTGTATGTTATTAAAGGGAACTAGCTTCGTTGCACCTCTTCCTGAGCGATTTATTCAGCGCGTTATACCTCATCATCCTCTTGTATGTTACTGATGTTAATTATGTCGATATTAAGACGATAGCCTATAAATGGCCAACAGGATAATATGAAGGTGTTACATGCAAAATAAATCAATAAAAAAGAGGTGCTGCGGTGTCCCGTGTCACTTGGAGCATGGTTCTTCAGAGTAACCACCTCTTAACTTGGATTTGTTTTGGCAGGAAAGACAAGGTTAAAGAGCAGAACCTCCCTAGAAAAGAGAGGTTGAAAAGAGCAGAATCACCCTAAAAAGGAGGCTGAAAAAAACAACAGAATCTCCATGGAAAAGAGAGGTTGAAAAAAGCAGACCCTCCCTAGAAAAGAGGCTGACTACTGTAGATAAGAGAAATTGAAAAGAGCAGAACCTCCCTAGAAAAGAGGCTGACTACTGTAGATAAGAGAAATTGAAAAGAGCAGAACCTTTCTATTAAAGAGAAATTGAAAAGAGCAGAATCTCCCTAGAAAAGAGGCTGAAAAGAGCAGAACCTTCCTAGAAAAGAGAGGTTGAAAAGAACAGAACCGCCCTAGAAAAGAGAGGCTGAAAAGAGCAGAACCTCCCTGAAAAAGAGAGCAGAATCTCCATACGAAACAGCAGAACCTCTCAAGGAAATGCAGAATCTTCCTAGAATAAAGCACTTCCTCTCTCTCATGGGTGCTACTACCATCCTCTCAACCTAAACTTTTTTATTTTTTATTTTTTCACTTTTATAATCTGCCATTGTGTCACCCTTTACAACCCTACGGGAGAGAGAGAGAGAGAGAGAGAGAGAGAGAGAGAGAGAGAGAGAGAGAGAGAGAGTACTGTACCTGTTCCAAACGCCAGTCACTCACGCTTAACCAACAGGGATCAAAAAGTCACCCAAAGCCAGTGTTTAAAAAATTACGCCATCGGTCGTAACAAGAATGCAGGTTTGAAAGCGCGACCCGTAACCCTTTCACTCCATTTCTTTTTCTCTTTTAAATTTTCACCATCTGCATGCCCATTCTTAGCAAGTAGGTTGAAAAATAAGTAAATAATCCTTCTAGTTTGATCATCCTTCTCCATGCTGAATATAATCGTCTTGAAATGGGAAAATTGTTTAAAAATGAGTCAGTATGCAGACAACACCACCTCAGGCGAGAGCTGGCGCGCGTTCTTGCAATCCAACTGTGAAGACGGGCCAATCCGGGTCGACCTCTAGGCTTCCAATTCGACTCGCTATTATGCCGCGTTTAACGAGCCATTACTGCTTGTGGATGATTCGGTGTGGCTGATTGGATTTTTAACGTGGATGACATGCGCGTGGCAGGGATGAGGAAGCTACAGTAAAGATGGTGCTCGGGGAGGAGGAAAGAAGTAGTAGTAGCAGTAGCAGTAGTTGCATCCCCAGACTCAGTTGAACGTGAACCCAGCGGACTGCATGCTGAAGTTGCCCTACCGCAGTCCACCACCTTCCTTTTAGAGGCTAGGGATAGGTTTCAGGAGTGTTTTTTTTGTGTGTGTGTGTGTGTTTTTTTTAGCATTTTATTCTGACTGTAAAGAGAGAGAGAAGGAGATAGACGGAGAGAGGGGGGGGGCACGGGGAAACTGATAGGGTAGGCTGGCAAATAGGCAGGTAGGTAGGTAGGCATATAGATAGACATAAAGAAATAGATAGACAGATGGATAAAGATACGTAGATAACGTTAGACAATTCAAAGAAGCCTCCGGAAATCTTTGCAACACAAATGACCAAAAGATCCGTGATGAGATTATGGAAGAAACCGCGACGGAAACGAAAAAAGAAAAAAGAAACATGAACGGCAAGGAACTATTCAGGAAACAAGACTATCATGAAGGAGGAAGAGTGTGTAAGGTCAGCATTACACAAAAATGACGAAAATGAGACAGTGGGTGTGAAAAACAGGAGTTGGGAAGGACGGTTGTGTTATTTGAAGGCTATTTGAATATTTGAACTGTTTGGCCGTTATTTCCCAACTGTCAAACGCATCGGTACAGATTATTATGCATACAAAACAAAAAGTATATCACCACCACCCTCATCATCGTCAACGTCACCCATATCACTAAATATCTACATGATTAAATGGTTACCACCCAGTGGAGTAACTGGTTTCCTGGGCTACGAGAAATTATTTGGCTTGTTATTCAGCATGGAGGGATTTAAAGGTAACACTACATCAAGTGAGTGGATGGTGGACGCGCTACCTATCATAGTATGCTATTTATGCATTTTAATAAAGGAATAATACAGACACATAACATGCAGATCAATAACGTGCAATATGCAACATGAACTGGCAGGGAAGAGTTGCAACAGAGTCCCCTAAGTTGAGAAAAATTGGGCCGCTGGTGTACTGGTGTAGGCAGGTGGTGTTGTGGTGTAAAGAGGTGGTGTAGGAAGATAATAAAAGGTGTAGAGGTATAAGGTGTGGTGGTGTAAGCTAAAGTGGTGTAGTATAAGAAGCTGGTGTAGTGGTATAAGGAGGTGGTACTGTGGTAAAAAAGCTTATGTGACGGTATAACTAGCTGGTGTAACGGTATAAGGTGATGTAGTAATATAAGAAGCTGCATTAGTGGTACAGAAAGCTGGTATAACTGTATAAGCTGGTGTAGCGGTATAAGGGGCCAGTTTAACGGTGTATGAAGTTGGTGTAGCGGTATAAGGAGCTGGTATAGCGGTGTAAGGGGGTAAGGTTACACGCATAGCACCTCACTTTCCACACCTCCACTTCCGTCCCCACCACACACCCCCTTCCTCCTCCACACCCCCCCTCCCCTTCCACTATTATGTCATCCCACACCCGACCATTACACACCCACCCAGTCATGGTATTGGGGGGTGGAGGGGAAATAGGAAGTGTGTGTGTGTGTGTGTGTGTGTGTGTGTGTGTGTGTGTGTGTGTGTGTGTGTGTGTGTGTGTGTGTGTGTGTGTGTGTGTGTGTGTGTGTGTGTGTGTGTTTTGTTATCCATTAAAATCAAGACAACATATACCCATCCTTTCTTTTTTTTTTTTTTCTTTAACTCTAACACCCAACTAAAAAAAATGCATATAACTCGGCGTCACACTTCCCACAGCACCAGTCCTAGGCAACACACGTGAAGCCAAGCCTACAGGGGTGACAAGTGGCGGGGTGAGGTGTGGCAGGTGGTCAGGCAGGTACACCACCATCAGCATTACCCCTGACACACAAGGCCCTGTTTGTACATTGTCTAGCTTCACCTGTGTTGATATTCCTTACACAGCCTTCTCATTCCTATCCTTCTTCATCTTCGCCATCTTCTTCGTCTTCGCCTTCTTCTTCTTTTTACTAATACTGGAGGAGGACGCCTTCCCGTGGTGGCGCAGATATAGCCTGGTAGTTCCCCTGCCCGGTTAAACAAACGTCCCTCATGTCCCTATACCCTGAAAGTAGGATTATGGACTGAAGAAGGGGTAACATTATCCTGTGGTCCACTGGGCTCCCGTATAGATGACCCTGGGGTTACTACAAGAACAATAACTGCTACTACTACACTACTACTATTCCTACTACTACTACTACTACTACTATTACTGCTACTGCTACTACTACTACTATTACACGAGCGAACACGTCACAGTTATATCACAGAGAAATATATGGTAACAAAACACACACACACACACACACACACACACACACACACACACACACACACACACACACACACACACACACACACACACACACACACACACACACACATCTATGATATTTGTTAACTATGATGGAGACACTGAAACAAAAAAACAAGTCAACTTCTTTCCTAAACACAACCGAACATCGTTCTTTTCACAAACACTATTCTTTCACCGATTTGAATTCTCTTGATGCGGTGTCCGGGATCAAGGCGTCTGGCTGCGAATAGATAGACAGACAGATAGACAGGCAGATACACAGATAAATAAAAGACATACATGCAGACAGACATATAGATAGATAGATAGATAGACAGATAGATACAAAGATGACCAGAGTAGGAAGGGTAAGGAAAGACATATATAGGTACCGAATAGAAAATAATGGAGTGGAAGTGAGTGACTGTGTACGTGCCAAAAGAGAGAGAGAGAGAGAGAGAGAGAGAGAGAGAGAGAGAGAGAGAGAGAGAGAGAACTGCGGCATTTGAGGAAGACGCTGATGGCCAGGTGTAGTAACGAGGCGTGGGAGGAAGGTAAGCAGGCTCCTTAGCACCTCTCCGTTAGCGACTTATTTTTAGTGATGATTGGGTAATGTTCTTTTGTACGTTATTTGTGAAGTTGTGATATTAGTGGATATGAGGGAGGGGGTAGTGAGTTGGGGGGAGGGCAGTCAAATGGTGGGTGGCAGAGCGACTTGGAGGCGTTTTGTCTGCGGCCGCCCTTGCGGGATTAGGGCGTCGGGCTATAGATAGATAGATAGATAGTGATGTCAGAATGATTTAAGTAACACAGAGGAGGATAGCAAGATGTAACTAGCAAAATAAATCGCTCAGGAAGAATTGCTAGGGACGTGCTGCGAGAGACGGACCCCCTTCACGTGGTGGCACAGTCCTGTCGGCTCCACTGCCCGGAAATACAAACTCCCTTCAATTTCCTCCCTATCCTCCCTTCATTTTCCTCCCTATCCTCCCTTCAATTTCCTCCCTATCCTTCCTTCAATTTCCTGCCTATCGCTGTGGAAAGAGGTTAGTGGACAGAAGGGGAGATGGTAACTTCAGCCTGCAGTCCACTGGGTTCACGTTCGGATGGGTCGCTTCCTGGCTCGAGAGAGAGAGAGAGAGAGAGAGAGTGTGTGTGTGTGTGTGTGTGTGTGTGTGTGGGTGGGTGGGTGGGTGTGTTTGTGTGTATGTTTATGTGTGTGGGTGTATGTGTGTGTTTGTGTGTATGTTTATGTGTGTGTGTGTGTGTGTGTGTGTGTGTGTGTGTGTGTGTGTGTGTGTGTTCATCTGAGGGAACTGGCCTACTCACACAACCATATTCGTTAACAAACCATAAGGAAGAAAATCACGTAAAAAAAAACATCCATTCAAACCCATTTATCTTTAGAAAAAAATATAATATTATCTTCTGCCACTAAGCTACGTGAAATAAGCTGCAAAAGGACGAAAATCTGAGCCAAGTTAAGGTGAAAGAAGTATAGTCACGAAGAAGTGCTAAAACACATACACATAGACAGAAACCGACGAAACACACACACACACACACACACACACACACACACACACACACACACACACACACACGCACGCACACGCATCTCTTTCCCACAGTCCCGTAAAATTCCCCCTCAATCATGTCTGAATCGATCCATCACAAGACTCGAGGGAACATAAAACAGGAAGTGCCAATTTAGAGACAGAAAAAAGAGAAAGAGAGTAAAAAAAGAGAGAAAGAGAGAGAGAGAGGATGTTCCATTATCGTCGCTACTTCAATAAAAATCTGTACTAAGGCACGAATTTCCACCATAAGGGTCATTCTATCTAAGCCAAGGTCGTGATTTTCGTACATATACGCACTTAGGTTTGTAGATGCGTGTAATAGTCTCTCTCTCTCTCTCTCTCTCTCTCTCTCTCTCTCTCTCTCTCTCTCTCACACACACACACACACACACACACACACACACACACACACACACACACACACACACACACACACACACACACACACACACACACACACACACACACACACACACACACACACACACACACATTCTCTAGATATAATGAGACAATAATTGCGGGCAAATCACCAATCATATGTGGTAATATTTAATGACCGCTTGTCGTCACCTCCCTTCCCCTTCCCCTTTCCCCTCCCCTCCCCCTTCCCCTTCCCCTCCTCTTCCCCTTCCCCCTTCCCCCTCGCCTTCCCCCCTCCCCCTCCTCATCTCCGCCCCCTCTTCACGACTTCCCCTCAATAGGAAGCTCATTTATGCTCAAGATGGGTGTTGGAGTGGGAAGCCTTCGCGTGGTGGCACTGATATAACCTGACTGCTCAGTTGCCTTGTTATACGTTACTTCATTCATCTACTTCCCTGTCCCCAGAAAGGAGGAGGATGGAATG
>NC_137055.1:36876786-36944107 GCF_032717465.1 Coenobita brevimanus
ACCATCACCACCACCACCACCACCACCACCATCATCATCATCATCATCAACATCACATCATCATCATCATCACCACCACCACCACCAGCACCACCACCACCACCACCACCACCACCCTAACCCAAACATAAATAGCCACAACGACGCGTTTTACACTTTTTTCACGTTCAGTTAATCATATTCATTGTAATAGACTTTTGGCCTTTATAAAATTATCATCTAACATTCAAGTATCCGTTTACACCAGCTGTCTCCCTTAAGCTGAAAGAAATCGTCCAAGCAGTAAAAATTGAAGGGAAGTGTGTCACTGGCCTGAAAGTATTGAAATGAGAGAAGTAGACAGTAGATGGGGTATTTTTACCCCCGCCAAGTAGGTTATGCTTTACCCCGCGTTGGTTGGTTTGTCTGTTTGTCTGTCTGCCTGTTAGCAGGATGACTCAAAAAATTATGAACAGATTGTGATGAAATTTTGTGGTAGGGTGGGCCATGGGCCAAGGAAGAAATGATTACATTTCGAGCCGGATCCGGATTAGGATCCGGAGTATCCAGCACAATATCTCCAAAAGTTCTCAATGAATTTCAATGAAATTTTGTGGAAAGGTGGACCATGGGCCAAGGAAGAAATTGTGTATTTGTGGGATGGATCCGGATCCGGATCCTATATCCACGGATCCGGATCCGTAACCTTTTTAATGGCAGTGACATAGGTATGCATTCTCTTAGCGCTTTCTGGTTTCTCTCTCTCTCTCTCTCTCTCTCTCTCTCCCTTTTCACCACCATCAGGCCTTAACCACATTCATCACAAAAATCCACATAGGTGTCAGTTCATGTCACTCCTCCCTACAGAGAGACGCTGGGTAAGGAGGCTTCCCAGCACCTCTTCCTTAGCGATTTATTTTTGGGTATGGTTGGTTAATATCCTTTTGTACGTTGTCTGTGCAGAGTATGGCCATGTTGGAAGGATATATGTAACAAAGAATAAAACAGTAAGGTGTAAGAAGCAAATTAAATCGCTTAGGAAAAGGTGTAAGGTGTAACAAGCAAATTAAATCGCTTAGGAAAAGGTGTAAGATGTAACAAGCAAAATAAATCGCTTAGGAAAAAATGTAAGGTGTAACAAGCAAAATAAAAGTCTTAGGAAAAAGATGTAAGGTGTAACAAGCTAAATAAATCGCTTAAGAAAAGGTGCTAGGGAGCTTTCTCAACCGGCGGGAATATGGGCGTAAGATTTGTTCACGTGAGAAGGGATAACGTCGTCTTTCCGGTGCTTATTTGCTTTATTGTTTTAAGTTTAAATTCAAACAGCTTTCACCTCTCTCGGAATATTCCTCTTCTACGTGGGAGCAAAACACATTCAAGACGATAGTGAGATGTGCGTGGAAGACATTTTATGGCAGATGTGCTGTTATGATAATAGTAATAATGATAATACAACAATAATAATGATATAATAATAATAATAATAACGACATCATCCTGACCTCCTTTCCCACAACAACGCAATAACAACAAAAACAGCAACAATAATGATAATAATCATGGTGGTAGGTTGGGGCGCTCACCATCCACTCATTCGATATAGTGCTGCTTTGGGTGTCTGCCCTTCCCTTTCTTCCTTCCCTCCTCCTGTCTTTCTTTCCTTCATTCTAAATTTCCTCTTCCTTCTGCCTATGGGTGACTTTGCATTCCCTCTTCTGTCTTTCCTTCATTCTTTCCTCTTCCTTCCGCCTATGGGTGACTCTACACTGAGTGACAAGCCAAATGGTTTTCTGTACACCAGGAAACCATTTGCTACGCTGAATGGTAACCATATAACCAAATTATGGCGCAGTGGGTAATTACGGCGCTCTGGTTGGATTGAGCCTGTGCGGGTTTATATTCAAGGGGTGTTTGGGGTTGATTGCTCACATAATGCCACTCAGGGATGAGTGAGGTTGGTAACTCTCATTTTAAATGTCAGGACCAACTTGCCTAGCCCCGGGTTCCAACGCTCCTCATGGGACGACATAGGATTGGATGATGGGTGGATGGCTAATCATCATTATCATCATCATCACCACCGTATTTCCAACGCCAAGGGATACGGTCCTAAAGAAAACAGGAAATGTGGGAAAATAAAACCTTGGTTACTCACTCAACCCCCTCCAGACGGTCACAGGAAGAAGACCAGCTGAAGAAGCTCCCTAACACCCTTTCCTAGGTGATTTATTTTGACTACTACATCTTACCCTCCTATTTTGTTATATAAATCCTTCTACTATCGCCATACCCTGCATAGATGACACACAAATAGTTACCCAGCCATATCCAAAACTAAATCCCTAAGGAAGAGGTGTTGGGGAGTCACCTTTACCGACGAGAATGCGGGAACAAGGGAATAATTATAAGGGACACTGGAACGTCCGGGGATACGCTGACGGTGCCGGGAAGAAGCATGATGACCTAAGACAAGGATGTAGAGGAGGGGCGATGACGACACTGGGGAGGAGAGGGAGGGGAGGCGAGGTGAGGTAAGGATAGGCCAGGATAGGATAGACTAGGAGAGGAGAGGACTGAGGATGAAAGGAGGGAAGGGAAGGGAAAAAGGGACATGAGGAGTGAAGAAGTGAGGTGATGAGAGGATGGAAGAGGACAGGAGGGAAGGGGAGGGATAAGATGACGAGAGGAAAGAAGACGAGAGGTGAGGTGAGGAGAAAAGTGAAAGGGAGGGCAAGGAAGAGGAGAGGAGGGGAGATGAAATGAAATGAGAGAAGGGGAGAGGGGGGAAGATGAGAGGAGAGGGGTCGTGGAGTGTGAGGCAAGCAAGGTCACAGTCTGATGTCACTATAAGAGATCGGGGTAGATCGGCAGGCGCGCCAGTGTATCTAGTGTTTTCCCCGCCACACCTCACCTCATCTCACCTCACCTCCACACGGAATCAGGAGGCATGTTCCTTCCACTGGGCCTCCTGGTGCTGGGTAAGAAAAAGTGGATCTCCGTCTCTTAATCCGAATCCTTAACCCAATGAAAAGGAGGACGGGAGCATCGCTAGGAGTGGCTCTACCCGTCTGCCTTTCACTGTTTTTTTTTTTTTTTTTTTTCGGACGCGAGGTGTTTGGATCCCGGAGACTTTAACAACTTTTGCGAAGCCACCTCACCCCACCGCACACCACACCACACCACATCACACTATACCATGCCACACCACACGGCAACAAACAAAATCTTCCCCCCACATCACACCACAAAATCACCCTTCCACGCCACACCATGTAAAATAACCCTCCCACACCACACCACAAAATCACTCTCCCACACCACAGCACACCACACCAAGGGCATTAACCAAAGTGCCCTGAAGCTCCCGCATGTAGTACCTTTGCAGTTGTTCATTTTGTTATTGCCATCTGACAGTTTGCTCAGTTTATGACAGACTGTTGGAACGAGAAGGACAGCTACTCCCTTCATTAACCCTTCAACAGGTGTAGTGCTTCCTGAATTGAATATTGTACAGGAATAATCTGGAGGCGTCACAAATCAACTGGTATAACAGGGCATCGAGCACGGGAACACTTTCATTACCACATTTTTTTTTTTTTTCACTTAAGTGATCACCAATTGGTTTTACTTAATTTTAGTGGGGCTGGCTGATGGTTGAGTGGTTAACGAAAGCAATATATATATATATATATTTTTTTTTATGCAAGGAAGAAGGAACCAAAGGCCAGGAGCCCGCATGATTGTTCCCTCCAAGAAAAAAACAAAAACAAGACAACAGAAAGCCAAATTCAAGCTCAGTTCGCTATTCTTTAAGTTGGATATATAGAGACAGTAAAAATAAAATAAACAGATTCGCTATACTACATGAGGGAGCATTGGGGCCGGTAAAGTCTATGGAAGTTTTGCATTTCGTCTTCGAAAATCCTTAGTGAGTGACTAACAAACAGTCTAGACCGAAATGATTCCACAGTAAAAAAGTAATAGTCTAATAGAATTTAATTGCTTAACACCTTCCATACAATGACGCATTTTTTTTCCATTCTGGCTACCTCCGGCCTGTTTTATTCACCTTTACTGTCATCCCTCCATCTTGAATGCTGACCTGTAACAAAAGATTATGATGTGGTGATAGTTACGAGGAAGTGCCATGACAAGGCTGTAGAGCTGCAGTACAGTTGTTCAGCCACTGATTTTTTTCTTTTTTTTTAATGCACGGAAGAAGGAACCAAAGACCAGGAACCCGCAAACCCTTCCTTCCAAGAAAAAGAAAAAAAATACAAAAGAGCGCCAAATTCAGTAAGCTGCAAAAACAACTACGGTGGACTGTTTACAACCCTCATACGATTTGAACAGAAAGGTAGTGGAGAGAGTGAACAAGAAAGAGGGGCTCAACTAGACTTACTTATTATATTGTCTCTGTAAGACACACCCTGCTCAACTTAGATTTCTCTGAAGATAATAAATTAAGATCAACTCCTGTATTCATCTTTAATTCCTACTACAAGAAATCGAGAGTGACAACTAAACCACAAAACTTCTCTACAAGTAACTACAGTCTTTTATGACACAGCCACTGATTTTTTTTTTTTTTTATGCACGGAAGAAGGAACCAAAGACCAGGAGCTCGCAAACCCTTCCTTCCAAGAAAAAGAAAAAAAATACAAAAGAGCGCCAAATTCAGTAAGTTGCAAAAACAACTACGGTGGACTGTCTACAACCCTCAGACGATTTCACGCAGGTAACGGTACAGATATATATCCTAATAAACTTCACTGCAGGTTCAGCGTTGGTACTACAACACGCTAATAAAAATGTCACACGGGAAATATGGAATAAGTGGGTTTTAAGTACCACCAATTCGAATTAAGAGGAAGTCGAAGTGAATGGGGAAAACACAAATATACAGGACATCTCGGAACTGACTTGTGGAGGTGATTCTATGGCTAATTTCGAGTTAAAAAGAATGTTACATCAAAATGGCTTTAATTAATAAGTATTACAGAGAGCGAGAGACTGACGAGGAGAGTGTATGTGAGTGAGGTGGAGGGGGGGGGGAGAGGAAGCGGGAGGCCAAGGACGAGATGGAGGGATGGAGAGGACGAGTGGAGAGGCACATGAGAGGGGTGTGTGAGCTGGAAGCAATGCAGTGAAATGACGGGGGACAGGATGACATGGAGGCGTTTGTTTGTGGCCACCCCTTGCGGGATTAAGGCGTCTGGCAATAGATAGACACATAGACAAAGCAACGACTCCTGATGACCACCCAGCTGATGAAATACAATGAAACAAATTTTTTTTTCCCATAAGGTCAGTAGTAATTATAGCTCCGTTGCGGCTGAGAATTGTACCCACACTGAAATAGATTTTTTTTTTCTTCTACTCCAAACTAGCCCGAGAATAAATCCCTAAAGGTAGTGTGTCAAGTTCAGCGAAATCTTAAATTGTACATGTATGCTGAAGACGGACAAACACAGGTAAACATGAGTAACCAAATCTTCTGTCAGTATCAAGCATAAAACATGCAAATAGCGATACTCAAAGGAAAAACACCGTATCATAATATCTTACCTGTGTGTGTGTGTGTGTGTGTGTGTGTGTGTGTGTGTGTGTGAGAGAGAGAGAGAGAGAGAGAGAGAGAGAGAGAGAGAGAGAGAGAGAGAGAGAGAGAGAGAGAGAACAAGCAAATAGTTAGCGATAATCAAAGGAAAAACATCGTATCATAATATCTTACGTGTGTGTGTGTGTGTGTGTGTGTGTGTGTGTGTGTGTGTGTGTGTGTGTGTGTGTGTGTGTGTGTGTGTGTGTGTGTGTGTTCTTACCTACCTAATTGTTCTTACCTAATTGTATCTTTACAGGAATGAGTCCAGCTCGTACTGTCCCGTGTCTTAAACCATATTTATCGTACATATCCTTAAATTTGTGAATTGTTTTGGCACACACTATTTCATTCGGTAGTGCATTCCATTGATCAATTGCTCTGTTTGGGAAACTGAATTTCCTTACATCTTTATCACCTCTCTTCTTAAGCAGTTTTTTGCAGTGTCCTCTTGCTGATGCTTCTCCATATGTTAAGTAATCATTTATGTCTATTTTCTCCTTCCCTGATATGCACTTATATAGCATTATCATGTCACCTCTTTTCCTTCTCTCCTGTAGTGTTGGTAGATTCAGTTTATTTAGTCTTTCTTCGTAGCTTAGGTCCCTTAAGCTTGGTATCCATCTTGTAGCGGCCCTTTAAACTTTTTCATTCTTGTCTATGTGCTTTTTGAGATGAGGACTCCAGACTACTGATGCATATTCCAGGGTTGGTCTAATGAATGATGTTATTATCCTTCTTAGCATGTCTTCATTTATGTATGTGAATGCTATTCTCATATTTGCAAACAGTGTATACATGTTCCGTACCTTCTCGCTGATGTGGTCAGCCGGAGATAGTCTGTTATTGATAATCACACCTAGTGTGTGTGTGTGTGTGTGTGTGTGTGTGTGAAAGAGAGAGAGAGAGAGAGAGAGAGAGAGAGAGAGAGAGAGAGAGAGAATTAAGCAATTAACCAAACCTGACATCAGCAAACATCAACCATTTACCCCATCGCAATCCCGGAGTTCATCCGTGTTGGCGGGGGGGGGGGACCACAAACACACGTGCCTCTATCAGTCACCACTCCAGTCAGCCCGAACCGCCTCATCACAAACCACCCAAGTCAGATATGTCATCATCATCATCATCATCATCATCATCACCATCATCATCATCATCATCACCATCACCATCATCATCATCATCACCCACCCCTTCAATCTCCATCAGTGACACCACCAATTACCGACCCTCACGCACACCCAGGTTCAACGACGAAGAGAAACTAAAATCGCGAAGAAACTAAAATCGCGAGGAGACTAAAATCGTTCGTCGGTAGCAAAAATAAAAGCGCCTGGAGGTAGGAGCAACAAAAATATCATCGTACTGGTCAAACCCTTCAATCCGACGATCTCTCTCTCTCTCTCTCTCTCTCTCTCTCTCTCTCAGTCAGGCAGGGTCAGTGGCGAACAAGATCCCCTTTGAAATTTGCCCGTGATTAGGGGGATTGGAGCGGGGGGGGGGAAGGGGGGAGAGAAGGGAAAGGGGGCCTAGGGTGACAAGGGAGATGTGAGACAGAGGGGATAACTGGGGGAAAGGAATCAGGGTGAGAGAGGGAGAAGGGGGAGTAGGGAGAAAAGAAGGGTGAGGGGCACTAGGATGAGAGGGGGAGGAAGAATACAAGGGAGAGGGATGCTAAGATACAGGAAGTGGGGAGTGAGGAGAGACTAGGTTGAGGGGGAGAGGAAGATGCGAGGGAGGGGGAGAGACTTGGGGAGGGAAGGGGAGGGGGAAAACAAAGAAAGGGAGGGTGAAGAGTGACTAGAATGATTGGGGTCGTGGCATGGGTGCTGTTATTATCATTATTACTGGCAAGCCTCTGAATGGCGCGAGGTTACGCACAGACTTGACGTTCTTTGCTACCTTGACTGATGACGGTGTGATGGAAATGAAAAGATAGATGGGTGAATGGATAGATAGACAGGTAACAAGATTTTATATATATATATATATATATATATATATATATATATATATATATAGATATATATATAGATAGATAGATAGATAGATATAGATATATATATATATATATTATATAGATAGATAGATAGATAGATAGATAGATAGATGGATACTTTATTGAAAGTGAAACTGAGGCGAGATTATACAAAACCTACCACACAAAAGAAACACTTCAAAGGTATAAGGAAAATATAATGAAGGCAGTATACAAACCTGAACTTGCCTTCACTTTGAAGGCAGAAATTTTTAAAGAAAATCTGCCCCCCCCCCACACACACACAACACAAGACGTATATATTCAAACACTAAACCATTCCTTTCATTACCGGAGGGTATAACGATTTTTTTTTTTTTTTTTTTTTAAATCTCGAGGAACCCAACCAAACCTTCTTCCCCAGTACACGAACTAGGACAAATAGGCAATAGCCAATAAAATACTAGATACAGATGTACACTGAAGGATGAAGATATTCAAACCTGATGATACTATTTTATCTAACTACCTTTAGCCACACACCTTATCTCGGAAAAGGTGGCCACAAACAGATCGCCTTCATGTCACCCTGTCCTTCGCCATCAGATTGCCCTCTCTCCAACTCACATCCCTTCTCTCACATACCTTTGATACTGATACAGGTAGACATATAGAAATTAAAAGAGAGATGCTCAACTCGTTTTAATCTCTCTCTCTCTCTCTCTCTCTCTCTCTCTCTCTCTCTCTCTCTCCACAGGAAGACGTGAACCTGAAGATATGAAAGTGAAAGGTAGTGCTTAGTCGTGTCATGTATGTATGTGTGTGTGTGTGTGTGTGTGTGTGTGTGTGTGTGTGTGTGTGTGTGTTTCTGTCTGTCTGTCTGTCTGTCTGTCTGTCTGTCTCTGAAGGGACAATGTTAGCAGTCCCCCATATTTTTTCATTCACCCCTTCACTACGATAACGCATTTTTTGGACATTTTTTCTTTAATAAACTAATGTGAAGCTAACTGGACTAAAACGAGAAAGACAACTTAGGACCAGGAATAAATATAAATAAATAAATAAATAATTAAATAAAGAGTCCATACTGCCTATTTAAATATTTCAAACCTAACCCAGCAACAGTAAAGAGCTTAATCTATTTTATTTTTTTCATCTGACGGAACCTGCACACCCGTACAACGTAAATACTAAATTGTGCTTGCAGGAAATTCGGTTGGCCTTGTTTATGGGGTATGAGTCTCCTTGGTTACTATTCAAATCAACCCTTCACTCCGGCTACACCTGCTCATTAACACAGCTGAAGAGGGGTCTAGATCCAGTGGGTTTGTTTTCTTGTTTTCATCTGACGGAACTAGGCCACTCTCACAACTTGAATACTAACTTGTGCCTGCAGGAAATTCGAACTATCTTGGTTATGAGGAAGGAATGAGTCTCCTTGGTTACTAATCAGATCAACCATTCGATCTGACTACAGCTGCCATCATCCAAGGTAAAAGCGAATCAGGGATCATTGCCAAGTTAGAGCAGCAGTAGTAATTATAGTAGCTGCAAGTCCAGACTTATTGATACGTGAACCCAGTGACTGCAAGCTGAAGTCCATTCTGCAGCCTACTATCTTCCTTTTAGGGGACAGGGAAGGAGATAAGGGACGTTTTGATAACCAGGTGGCTCCACTGTCCAGCCATACTAGTGCCACCACGTGAAGGCATCCCTCTCTGGCACTCAAGTTAGAATAAACCCTTTATACCTGCCCTTTTCTCCACAGCTGTGCTAGGGGAGGCCAGCGACCTGCCCTATCTCCCTCCCACTCGCACTTCAGACCAGGCCACATTCTCACCTGGCACGGCCGACCCTACCCAACTCCAGAGTCTCCAGGGTGGTGTTCGAGAGACTGATACGGATGCCCAGGGACTCCAAGGACTGGCCCAGGGTGGTGTGGGAGTATCACCTCAAGGACTGAAAAGTTCGATTCAAGACTTTGGTGTTCCTAGTCAGGGCTTTCAGGGTTCAGTCCCTGATACTTCTGATGGCTTAGGTTTACAGGGTGAAAACAGGAGTCAGGGATTTCAAAGCACATTCCAGGGGACCCAAGACACAAAAGGCACATCCCAAGGGTCAAAAGGCACATTCCAGGGACCAGATGGGACACAAAGCACATACCAGGGGTCACAAGACACATTCCAGGCGCCACAGGGCACACTTCTGGGGTCCCAAGGCACATTCCAGAAACCAGGAGGGACACAAGGCACATTACAGAGACTAGATGAGACACAAGGTACATCACAGGAGTCCCCAGGCATATTCCGGGGCTCCCAAGGCCCAAGGGGACCAGTTTCAGTCACACCATCACAGCAGTCTGGTGTCCGAGGTGACGGCAGCGTGAGAGGTTTCCCCCGAGGCCATGACTACCCTGACTTGGACGCCCGAGACCCTATTGATGTGCTGGCGGAGGTGATCCCCGGGGGTGGCGTGCCGGGGGTTGACTATACCATCCTCGCCGCTGTACCTGAGACTGGGTTCTCCTGCGATGGACTGCTCCCAGGGTACTATGCTGATTCTGCACCCCAAGCTGGATGCCAGGTGATTGTATTCTCACGTTCTTTTCTTCTTAGACCTCTGTTATTTATCTTTTCTTTAGTGTCCGAGTCTGGGCAAAGGCTGCTGATGCTGTACCTCAGTCTGGCTGCCAAGTAATCATATTCTCACATCTTTTTACTCTAGATATCAGTTATGCTGAATCTTCACCTCAAGCCGGCTGTCTGGTATTTACAGTATATCTCACATTTTTCCCCTACACCTTTATTATGCAAACTGTGTGACTCCTGTCGGCTGCCGGGCAGTTACTACGGTACTCTTATCTCTGTCCTCAATTTTACTCTAACTTTTAGCAGTAATAGTTGCAGCAGTAGCAACCCCATGTTCATTTGAATGTGAACCCCCTGGACTGCAGACCAAAATTACGCTTCTTCTGCGGTCCACCATCCTCCATTCAGAGGAGAGTAAAATGTGTTTATTTGACTAGATATATGAAATATAAAGAACACAGAATTAAGCACGGAATGTCTCTTACCCCGACTTTTATGTTATTAGTGCTTGCAGTAATAAAACCATGATAAATACCTCTGAATATGACGTTCATCAAAATTTTACTAGTTGACTAGATTCAATAATAATCATGGTACAAAAAGTTTTACCAGAGATTGGTTAATTTACCTTTATGTAAGTAAATGTCTCAGTTCTATTGATAAATTAATGTCAAATAAGGCAATATAATAACAAGAACAATATTATTTTTTTCAGGTACTCCACATCTGTCAAGCAGATGGCAGAATGGACTCTTTCCTCTGCCCCAACGGTACAGTCTTCAACCAGCAGTACTTCTTGTGTGACTGGTGGTTCAACTTCGAGTGCAGCACCGCCCCGCAGTTTTATTTCCTTAATGAAGAACTGGGCAAAGTTAATGCAACTGCCGTCACCACCTCCTTTGGTATAAGAACCTCTGGTAGTGTTCTACGGGGATCAGTGCCTGAGACAGAAGTAGGTGTGGTGGGTGGTGTTGCCGCAGGTACAGCCCCAGGAACTCCACGGATAACGCTGCTTACTCAACCAACCATCTCCCCATCTGCACCTGCCACTGGACTTGGTCGTCCAGCAGATGGGAATGGTCGTCCTGCAATAGGCTTTGGCATTGCTACTACTAGTCCTGATCTACCAGCAGTTGACATTGGTATCTCTACACCTGGCACTGGTCGTCCAGCAGTTGGCACTGGTCGTCCAGCAGTTGGCACTGGCCGTCCAGCACTTGGCACTGGTTTTACTACACCTGACACTGGCCGTCCAGCAGTTGGCATTGGTCGTCCAGCAGTTGGCACTGGCCGTCCAGCAGTTGGCACTGGTCGTCCAGCAGTTGGCACTGGTTTTACTACACCTGACACTGGCCGTCCAGCAGTTGGCACTGGTTTTACTACACCTGACACTGGCCGTCCAGCAGTTGGCACTGGTTTTACTACACCTGACACTGGCCGTCCAGCAGTTGGCACTGGTCGTCCAGCAGTTGGCATTGGTCGTCCAGCACTTGGCATTGGTCGTCCAGCAGTTGGCACTGGTCGTCCAGCAGTTGGCACTGGTCATCCAGCAGTTGCCACTGGTCGTCCAGCAGTTGCCACTGGTTTTACTACACCTGACGCTGGTCGTCCAGCGGTTGGCACTGGTTATCCTGCTGCTGGCACTGGCCGTCCTGCAACTGACACTGGTCGTCCAGCAGTTGGCACTGGCCGTCCTGCAACCGACACTGGTCGTCCAGCAGTTGGCACTGGTTTTACTACACCTGACGCTGGTCGTCCAGCAGTTGGCACTGGTTTTACTACACCTGACGCTGGTCGTCCAGCAGTTGGCACTGGTCGTCCAGCAGTTGGCACTGGCCGTCCAACAGTTGGCACTGGTCGTCCTGCAGTTGGCACTGGTTATCCTCCTGCTGGCACTGGCCGTCCCGCAATTGACACTGGCCGTCCAGCAGTTGGCACTGGCCGTCCAGCAGTTGGCACTGGCCGTCCAGCAGTTGGCACTGGCCGTCCAGCAGTTGGCACTGGTTTTACTACACCTGACACTGGTCGTCCAGCAGTTGGCACTGGTTTTACTACACCTGACACTGGTCGTCCAGCAGTTGGCACTGGCCGTCCAGCAGTTGGCACTGGTTTTACTACACCTGACACTGGTCGTCCAGCAGTTGGCACTGGTTATCCTGCAGTTGGCACTAGTCGTCCAGCAGTTGGCACTGGTCGTCCAGCAGTAGGCACTGGTCGTCCAGCAGTTGGCACTGGTTTTACTACACCTGACACTGGTCGTCCAGCAGTTGGCACTGGTTTTACTACACCTGACACTGGTCGTCCAGCAGTTGGCACTGGTTTTACTACACCTGACACTGGTCGTCCAGCAGTTGGCACTGGCCGTCCAGCAGTTGGCACTGGTCGTCCAGCAGTTGACACTGGTCGTCCAGCAGTTGGCACTGGTTTTACTACACCTGACACTGGCCGTCCAGCAGTTGGCACTGGTCGTCCAGCAGTTGGCACTGGTTTTACTACAACTGACGCTGGTCGTCCTGCAGTTGGCACTGGTTATCCTCCTGCTGGCACTGGCCCTCCAGCAGTTGGCACTGGTCGTCCAGCAGTTGACACTGGTCGTCCAGCAGTTGACACTGGTCGTCCTGCAGTTGGCACTGGTCGCCCAGCAGTTGGCACTGGTGTTACTATACCTGACACTGGTCGTCCAGCAGTTGACACTGGTCGTCCCACAACAGGCACAGTCACAACTGGACAAGAAGGCTATGAGTATGGTCCAGTTAGACCAGGAGCGTCACTCATTCCTGGTCTTGGCATTCAACCTACACCTGGCACTGGTCGTCCTACGGTTGGCACTAGTTATCCTGCAACTGACACTGGTCACCCAACAACTGACACTGGTCGTCCTGCAGTTGGCACTGGTCATCCAGCAGTTTTCACTGGTCGTCCTGCAGTTGGCACTGGTCGTCCTGCAGTTGGCACTGGTCGTCCTACTGTTGGCACTGGTCGTCCTGCAGTTGGCACTGGTCGTCCTGCTGTTGGCACTGGCCGTCCTGCAACTGGCACTGGTTTTACCACACCTGACGCTGGTCATCCAGCAGTTGGCACTGGCCATCCAGCAGTTGGCACGGGTCGTCCTGCTGTTGGCACTGGTTTTACTACACCTGACACTGGTCGCCCAGCAGTTGGCACTGGTGTTACTACACCTGACACTGGTCGTCCCGCAGTTGGCACTGGTTTTACTACACCTGACACTGGTCTTCCAGCAGTTGCCACTGGTCGTCCAGCAGTAGGCACTGGTCGTCCAGCAGTTGACACTGGTCGTCCAGCAGTTGGCACTGGTCGCCCAGCAGTTGGCACTGGTGTTACTACACCTGACAGTGGTCGTCCAGCAGTTGACACTGGTCGTCCAGCAGTTGGCACTGGTCGTCCTGCAGTTGGCACTGGTCGTCCTGCAGTTGGCACTGGTCGTCCTGCAGTTGGCACTGGTCGCCCAGCAGTTGGCACTGGTGTTACTACACCTGACACTGGTCGTCCAGCAGTTGGCACTGGTCGTCCAGCAGTTGACACTGGTCGTCCCACAACAGGCACAGTCACAACTGGACAAGAAGGCTATGAGTATGGCCCAGTTAGACCAGGAGCGTCACTCATTCCTGGTCTTGGCATTCAACCTACACCTGGCACAGGTCGTCCTACGGTTGGCACTGGTCGTCCTGCAGTTGGCACTGGTCGTCCTGCAGTTGGCACTGGCCGTCCAGCAGTTGGCACTGGTCGTCCAGCAGTTGACACTGGTCGTCCTGCAGTTGGCACTGGTCGCCCAGCAGTTGGCATTGGTGTTACTACACCTGACACTGGTCGTCCAGCAGTTGACACTGGTCGTCCCACAACAGGCACAGTCACAACTGGACAAGAAGGCTATGAGTATGGCCCAGTTAGACCAGGAGCGTCACTCATTCCTGGTCTTGGCATTCAACCTACACCTGGCACTGGTCGTCCTACGGTTGGCACTAGTTATCCTGCAGTTGGCACTGGCCACCCAACAACTGACACTGGTCGTCCTGCAGTTGGCACTGGTCGTCCAGCAGTTGTCACTCGTCGTCCTGCAGTTGGCACTGGTCATCCGACAACTGACACTGGTCGTCCAGCAGTTGGCACTGGTCGTCCTGCAACTGACACTGGTCGTCCTGCAGTTGGCACTGGTCGTCCAGCAGTTGGCACTGGCCGTCCTGCAGTTGGCACTGGTCGTCCTGCAGTTGGCACTGGTCGTCCAGCAGTCGACACTGGTCGTCCTGCAGTTGGCACTGGTCGTCCAGCAGTTGGCACTGGCCGTCCTGCAGTTGGCACTGGTCGTCCTGCAGTTGGCACTGGTCGTCCAGCAGTCGACACTGGTCGTCCTGCAGTTGGCACTGGTCGTCCAGCAGTTGGCACTGGCCGTCCTGCAGTTGGCACTGGTCGTCCTGCAGTTGGCACTGGTCGTCCAGCAGTCGACACTGGTCGTCCTGCAGTTGGCACTGGTCGTCCAGCAGTTGGCACTGGTCGTCCTGCAGTTGGCACTGGCCGTCCAGCAGTTGGCACTGGCCGTCCAGCAGTTGGCACTGGCCGTCCTGCAGTTGGCACTGGTTATCCTGGTGTTGGCACTGGTCGTCCAGCAGTAGGCACTGGTCGTCCAGCAGTTGACACTGGTCGTCCAACAACAGGCACAGTCACAACTGGACAAGAAGGCTATGAGTATGGCCCAGTTAGACCAGGAGCGTCACTCATTCCTGGTCTTGGCATTCAACCTATACCTGGCACTGGTCGTCCTACGGTTGGCACTAGTTATCCTGCAGTTGGCACTGGTCACCCAACAACTGACACTGGCCGTCCTGCAGTTGGCACTGGCCGTCCTGCAGTTGGCACTGGCCGTCCTGCAGTTGGTACTGGTCGTCCTGCAGTTGGCACTGGTCGTCCAGCAGTTGGCACTGGTCGTCCAACAACCGACATTGGTCATCCAGCAGTTGACACTGGCCGTCCTGCAGTTGGCACTGGCCGTCCAGCAGTTGGCACTGGCCGTCCAGCAGTTGACACTGGCCGTCCTGTAGTTGACACTGACCGTCCTGCAGTTGGCACTGGTCGTCCTGCAGTTGGCACTGGTCGTCCTGTAGTTGGCACTGGCCGTCCAGCAACTGGCACTACTATTACTACTCCTGGCACTGGTCGTCCCACGAGTGGCATTGGCCGTCCAGCTTCCGGCACAGTCACAACTGGACAAGATGGCTATGAGTATGGCCCAGTTACACCAGGAGTGTCACTGGTTCCTGGTCTTGGCATTCAACCTACACCAGGAACTGGTCGTCCAGGAGTTGGCACTGGCATTTCTACACCTGGTACTAGTCGTCCCACGAGTGGCACTGTTCGTCCAGCTGTTGGCACTGATATTACTAGACCTGGCACTGGCCGTCCTGCAGTTGGCACTGGCCGTCCAGCAGTTGGCACTGGTCGTCCAGCAGTTGGCACTGGTCGACCTGTAGTTGGCACTGGTCGTCCAGCAGTTGGCACTGGTATTACTACACCTGACACTGGCCGTCCAGCAGTTGGCACTGGTCGCCCAGCAGTTGGCACTGGTCGTCCAGCAGTTGGCACTGGTCGACCTGCAGTTGGCACTGGTGTTTCTACACCTGACACTGGTCGACCTGCAGTTGGCACTGGTGTTACTACACCTGACACTGGTCGTCCAGCAGTTGGCACTGGTCGACCTGCAGTTGGCACTGGTCGTCCAGCAGTTGGCACTGGTCGTCCAGCAGTTGGCACTGGTCGTCCAGCAGTTGGCACTGGTCGTCCAGCAGTTGACACTGGTCGTCCAGCAGTTGACACTGGTCGTCCCACACCTGGCACAGTCACAACTGGACAAGAAGGCTATGAGTATGGCCCAGTTAGACCAGGAGCGTCACTCATTCCTGGTCTTGGCATTCAACCAACACCTGGCACTGGTCGTCCTACGGTTGGCACTAGTTATCCTGCAGTTGGCACTGGTCACCCAACAACTGACACTGGTCGTCCTGCAGTTGGCACTGGTCGTCCTGCAGTTGGCACTGGTCGTCCTGCAGTTGGCACTGGTCGTCCTGCAGTTGGCACTGGTCGTCCAGCAGTTGGCACTGGTCGACCTGCAGTTGGCACTGGTGTTACTACACCTGACACTGGTCGTCCAGCAATTGGCACTGGTCGTCCAGCAGTTGGCACTGGTCGACCTGCAGTTGGCACTGGTCGTCCAGCAGTTGACACTGGTCGTCCAGCAGTTGGCACTGGTCGTCCAGCAGTTGGCACTGGTCGTCCAGCAGTTGGCACTGGTCGTCCAGCAGTTGACACTGGTCGTCCCACACCTGGCACAGTCACAACTGGACAAGAAGGCTATGAGTATGGCCCAGTTAGACCAGGAGCGTCACTCATTCCTGGTCTTGGCATTCAACCAACACCTGGCACTGGTCGTCCTACGGTTGGCACTAGTTATCCTGCAGTTGGCACTGGTCACCCAACAACTGACACTGGTCGTCCTGCAGTTGGCACTGGTCGTCCAGCAGTTGTCACTGGTCGTCCTGCAGTTGGCACTGGTCGTCCTGCAGCTGGCACTGGTCGTCCTGCAGTTGGCACTGGTCGTCCTGCAGTTGGCACTGGTCGTCCAGCAGTTGGCACTGGTCGTCCTGCAGTTGGCACTGGTCATCCAGCAACTGACACTGGTCGTCCTGCAGTTGGCACTGGTCGTCCAGCAGTTGGCACTGGTCGTCCTGCAGTTGGCACTGGTCGTCCTGCAGTTGGCACTGGTGTTACTATACCTGACACTGGTCGTCCAGCAGTTGGCACTGGTCGTCCAGCAGTTGGCACTGGTCGCCCAGCAGTTGGCACTGGTGTTACTATACCTGACACTGGTCGTCCAGCAGTTGACACTGGTCGTCCCACAACAGGCACAGTCACAACTGGACAAGAAGGCTATGAGTATGGCCCAGTTAGACCAGGAGCGTCACTCGTTCCTGGTCTTGGCATTCAACCTACACCTGGCACTGGTCGTCCTACGGTTGGCACTAGTTATCCTGCAGTTGGCACTGGTCGTCCAACAACTGACACTGGTCGTCCAGCAGTTGGCACTGGTTATCCTGCAGTCGGCACTGGCCGTCCTGCAGTTGGCACTGGTCGTCCTGCATCTGACACTGGTCGTCCTGCAGTTGGTACTGGCCATCCCACGAGTGGTACTGGCCATCCTGTAATTGGCACTGGTCATCTTATAACTGACATTGGTCGTCCTGCAACTGAGACTGGTCGCCCTGCAATTGGTACTGGTTATCCTGCAACTGACACTGGTCGTCCTGCAATTGGTACTGGTCGTCCTGCAACTGACACTGGCCACCCTGCAACTGGCATTGGTCGTCCTGCAACTGGCATTGGTCGTCCAGCAACTGGCACTGGTCATCCAGCAACTGGTATTAGTCATCCTGCAGTTGATACTACCACTGCAAGTCGTCCTGCACCTGGCACTGTTGAACCTAGCATCATTGTTGGTGGAGGAAGTTCATCAGTGCAGTCCACCGTGTCAGCAAGCGAGAGTGATGGAAGAAGAGGTTACAGCTATCCTGTTCCATCAGGGCCTCCAGTCAACCTCTACCTCATACCCCAATAAACACAACCAGATCTTGTACTCTCTCTGCAGCACACATTGTACCCCTAAACCAAAAACTGTCAACTTCATTTAAACCAGCAATAATGTATCAGATATATAAACTGCATTCTTTGATTCCTGGATGATATCTTAGTTTCATGTTTCAGTACTATACAAATGCTTTAAAAAGTACAACTGTGAATTGCTCCCTGCCTAACTGAGAATAATAAAAAGAAATCTACTCTAAATGTTTGAACTTTTTCATCTTCATATATATTCAATACTGTCCTCAATTTGACAGACACTCACTCAGCTAACTCAATTTTATCATTTTTCATTATATATATGTGTATATATATATATTTTTAGGGGGGGGGGTGAATTTATAATTATGACAACCACTATGGTGTCCTATCCTGCCAAATTCTCGAGAAACCTCTGGAAGTTTTGCTGGGGCTAATTTTGAGTTAAAATTACTGTACAATATTAGCATGTGTGCAATTCTTAACAGTTATGGAGCTGTTATTACTGGTGACCTTGTGGATTAATTATGGGGGAAACCATTTTCACCCATTAGATGATCTGTAATCGTAGTGGCAGAGAATTGGATTCATGTTGATGTAACATAATTCAACATTAGCCCTAGAATAACATCCTGAAGTATCTCAAAAACCCTGTGAGACACCTTGTATATACTGTATTCCTATACACACGTCATTTGACGTAAAAAGGAATATAAGAGCAATCAAGATGTGAAACATACATTATGTGATAAACTAGACACCATATTTCTGCTGACTGCTGTACTGAACATCAGTGAATGCCCAGGTGGCCATTTCACTGCATAATGTGCAATTAGAAGCCTTGAAGAGTACCACACTAGGCCATTACCATAAGCATAGTGTGAGCATGAAATTACATGACCAGAAGTGGCTCAGTTACTGATATTTACAGGATGTCCCAAGTTTTGAGAAACTTCAGGTTATTCTAGGGCTGATTTTGAATGAAAAATGTTAAATCAACATGGGTCCAATCCCCCAGCTGTTACAGAGAAGTTACTGATGACCATATGGGTGAAAATGATCTCCGTCATAATTAACCTATAAAGTCACTGGTAATTTTTGCACCGTAACTGGTGAGAATTTGATCGATGTTGCTATAACAATTTTTATTCAAAATTAGCCCATGAATGACCTTCTGAAGTTTTTCAAAAACCTTGCCAGTCACCCTGTATATCTGGTTTCCATAAGATGGGAAGGGAGGGGGTGCTAAGGGTATGGAGAAACCTAGAATCTTGATAACCAAATATTGGAATTCGAAATATACAGTAGTAGAGTGACCATTAACTGTGTTCCAGGGGTATTACAGGACCTTTCAACCTTGAAAATCTTGAAGTCTAACCTTTACCATGAGTCTACTGTATGTCCTAAGATGCCTGGCTGTCATGTTGGAATGCATTGTGGCCTAAGCACTATGACTTTACTTACAGATGGTCAAGGGTTTTTCTATGATGTAAAGCCTTGGTCTCTTATATTCCACAGGGGGAAAAATAGGACTGACAATTACCATTCTACCTATTATTTGAGTAGTAGAACCTAGTGGACTCTAGATTTATGATTCCCTCTTCCCACAGACCACTCTAAACTCTAAATTCCTTAAACAGTGCTATAAATTAACTTATCCAATCTCACAAAAAAGATAATCAGAAAAACGTTGAGGATACCAAACTACAGAAAAAAATATATATATAAATAGGCAAACAAAAGCCCACACATCCAAAACTTTCCCCAGAAGCTATTTTATCTTAAAATGCATGAGTCTGAGGAGACATCCAGAGAACCCAAGAGTCATCATCAGAACTGGTGGACATAGCCACACTTGTAGTAGCCATGCAGAGGTAAGAGAAACACCAATGAATGATTAATATACTGTATTTAAAGTGATTCAAAGTACAGCTTAAGATAACATTCACCTGACACACTCCATCAAGGTAAAACTGAGATCTGTGGGGTCACAACATACTCCCATATACCTATACCACAATGTATACCAAATTGGAGGTTGTTGAAGTGCCAGTTACTTCTCATACAAGCAAACTGTTATATTCAACGCAGAATCTCATAAGCAGTTCAAATTTTGGAGGTTTCATACTGACTTCTTGAGGCTTTGAGGGGAGGGAGGCCATCATGCATCCAGAATTGGGTAAAATTCCTCTACTTTAAAATGGTTGGCACTGCATAGATACCTGAGTGTTATTACATGGCAAAACCTAGTTAAGTCATTCAGATTCTCAGGTTTCATCCCCATAACCAGTAAAACAGACTTCACAGAAAAGGGTAGGTCTAAACCTGGAATAGTACAAAGATCCAGCTTATAATAAAGGTCTGAACTGTGGATGGTTTTTGATGTGATGCCACCTTCAACCAGCATGGAATAGTCCTTGCAACAGCACCAGACAAAGACCATGGCTGTACGAGCAAATGACAGGATGTGGGCTTTCACTGAAGTAACTGGTCAAACAGGTTGGTTAGTAAGGAATAACCAGCATGCTTGAGGTTCTAGTTCCCAGTGCAGAATGACTAATCTTCAAACACTCTGAAAGAGACAGAAACAGCAATAATCACTGAAAGCCAATACAAACTACTGTTTGGTGGCCCGCAAGAAAAGGAAAATATGTTCTTGATAAATAATATGCCGCATAACCTAGTCACTAGTTGCCACTGTAGGAATAACCACACACAATGCAAATAACATAAACAGCAATAACCACCAAAGCCAAGACAAACTACTGTTTAGCAACCCACTGATGCAAGAAAATTTTTGTTGATGACAAGTATACTATATAACCCCTCTTTACAACAAACACTGATTTCATGAATTTCAGTTTTAATGAACCCCTACAGACAACTTAGCAATCTTCTTATCTACCAAAAAAGACTTACTATATGGCACAGTGTACGCAGTGGATGTGGTTCAACAATGGACCAACCACATGATAGTCTGGCTTGAGTCTTATGGTATCCTACTGAGTCCACCACTGCAATTTAACACAATACAAGAACACTTTAGGAACCATGGTCTATCTAAAAGACTAGATAGTAATGAACCTCAGCTTGTAAATTAAGATGACTATCTAATGTTGTATTTCAAAACTTTTTAGATTTAATGTTCCACTGTTTCTCTACTCAGTTTATTATCCATCCATCCATCATTCAATCTTCACTACATAAGGGATACTAAAGAGAGACACCTGCATGCGGTGGGAATGATATAACTGGGCGGTTTCACTGTGCTGTTGTACAAAATTAATGACGTTTGACTCCCTCCCTATCCCCCAAAAGATGGATGGTAAGCTGCAGGAAAAAGGGCAGTTTCAGCTTGCAGTCCACAAGTTTTACATTCAGATGAGCCTGGAGCCACAATAATAACAACAATCATTCACTAACCTGTATCTCAGCATTTATTCATCTTCACCTTTCTTCAATCTGAGCCTCATCCCAAGGACCGTAAATATTCCTGTGGGGAAAATAGGATGATGAGAGAGAGAGAGAGAGAGAGAGAGAGAGAGAGAGGATGAAATGAACAGCAGAGGGTAGCATGGGGGGGGGGAAAAAAAAAAAAAAAAAAAAAAACAGGACTGGCACAATCGGTTTTTCTAAAAGATCAACACTACCATCATCCTCTTTTTTTTTTTTTTTTTTTTTTTTTTTTTTTTTTTTTTTTTAAAGGATAGGGTTAGGTAGGATCCAGAAACATGAAAAGAACAACTAGTGGGAAAACTAGCTGCCATCAGTGAGCCCAATGAAATATGCCAAACAAATCACTCATACATCATTCAAAATCCTAGAATTCTGGCTCAACCTCACAAGCCTAACCATGAACACTTTTCTTTTTCTGTATTTTTCTTTTTGATGCACTTCACATAAAAAAGCCAGCCAGTAATTTTTTTTCTACCCATATTAATTACCTACATAGTTTGGCTACATCTTAACAAAATAATTTACAAGGTAGCCAGAATATACGGTAAAAAAAAAATCAATCAATCAATCAAAAGACATTCCCAGGCTGAATGGATTTTCAAAACTGTTTCTAATCCCTAGAGCTTGAAAACTCCTAAACTGAATGCACTCATCTGCTAGAGGCTTGAGTAAACTAACACATCATCATAGTGATGAGGCAAAAGGATTCATACATATAAAAAACAGTCTAGGTGAGAGAGACTAACTACTTACTGTTTATGATCTTGGCAGGATATATACAGTGCTGGTATGACACAGTTGCAAAGGACAAGTGCCAGTGCCATGAGAGGTAGGAGGTGTGGTGCATACAGCGCCACACCACACCCTGTTACCATTATCACCACACCAGTCACCAACACATTCCACGCTCTCCCTAACCCACTCTGGAAGGCCAAAGGTTAATAATCAGTTACTATTTAGTTACATATAGCCAGTCCTCACTTACAGTCTATGATGCATGCAGGCAAAATACTTTTTTAAGTCTTTACTGAAAAAGGATAAATTTTACTACTGTAGCATCAATTTTATGAGTTCATTTGGGGGAACCCTAAAGTTTGGGGCTATAAGCTTCACAATCATGGGCTGGTAAGCAAGAATAGTAGTTACATGAAGAGAATACCATGAGTGGCAATTCTGCTTGTCAGCCACTCTTAATCTTTCCAGAATGCAACAGCTTTGCCTTAAACCACACACTGCTGTGCTAGGAGTAATATGGACTGTCTGTTAATTTTTTTTTTTTTTACCAGAGAACCAGAGAGAGTTAGATCAAGAACAGCATTTTTAAAAATCCCTGATGACATGATTCTGAGGACATAAGAAGCCAAAGATACAATCTCCCATCTCTGCTATTCAGCATTGAAAATGATAAATGTAGCCAATGAGCCCTATGTATTTACAAAGTGCTCTATGGGCCAACAAATTAGAGGTCTAAAACTTTACATGTATTACATGGGCTCTAAACTTCATCACCTTGACACTAAAATGTGATGATGATTACTTAAGTTTGTTTTCCAATATGAAATAACAATGAACCAGAAACAGAGATGAGCTTACACGACAATATCTCCTAAAAGTGGGAAGGAGTGCAAAGAGTACCACAGCCACTGTCATGAGAGTGAACACATCCAAGTCACTCTCCAGCCTTGATGCCAGGCAGACTGAAGCAAACAAACCAACATTGTGGGACAGTGTTGGGTTCACTCTGAAAGCACACAAAGAATACCACAATACAGTATGCCTCCAAGGCATCCTATTGCTACTATGATCATGTCTAAAAGTACCCAAACTTGTGGCTCCACACAGTGTTATGGTTTATGGTTAATTGCTCATATATTAAAAGGGATTTCATTCCTTTGCAGACTGGTTCAGTTTTGTGAAAATCTGTAAGTCTACACAGCTAAACAACAGAGAGCTTCTGACACATACATGGCCACCGAAGTGCCATAGTCATGAAGAACCAGTCGCAAAAGGAGTAGGAGGGTGGTGCAGGCATTGATGGAGTCCGTAGCCACACTCCGAGTCAGACTCTTGATCACAGGTGAGACACACCCAATGAGAACCACGTAGAAACATGCTATTTTGGCATCATCTCTAGCTGTAAGTTATAAATATATGTAATTTCCCCATCATCTCTGGTAGCTAAAAAGCTGCAGTGATAGGCATATATACTATGTATCACTCCTATCTCATCTACGGTCTACTAATCAGACTCTTGATGGCAGACGACACCCAACAATGACCACACAGAAACAAGCTGTTTTGGCATCATCTTCGGTTGCAAAAAAGTTGAGTGTAAATTACTTCCATCAATTACTATATACAGTATAAGCCGTGGCTGTTCGGCCAGACTGCCTAGGGAACAACTACAGTATAA
Organism: Coenobita brevimanus; assembly: GCF_032717465.1. NCBI lineage: Eukaryota > Metazoa > Arthropoda > Malacostraca > Decapoda > Coenobitidae > Coenobita > Coenobita brevimanus. The sequence goes on from NC_137055.1 coordinate 36,900,423, forward strand.
GCTATTTTGGTATTGTATCATCTTTGGTTGAAAAGAAGTTATGAGTGTACATCACTTCCAACAATTGCAATAGACATCAGATTCAGAATAAACATTAAAATCAGTAACCATCCTCATATCACTACCTTATTAAAACATCACAAAAGAGGCACCTATAATTTTTACCAGTAGCTACCTCTGCTTGATGACTAAAAGATTACAATATAGCAATTATTAATTAACAAAAAGAACTAAGTAATGTTGTTCATTTTTACAAATACATTTCTTTTTACACCAAATCAAATATTTAGTTTCATTACAAGACACAGCAAGCTACAACATTTACAAAATATATGATTCAAAACACTTTTTTCTTAAAATCACGATCACCATCTTAACCCTACTTCTCAAGATCACAAAGGGTGAAGACAGAGAGGATATTTACAGCTCCTTGACCTCTTTTGAGACATGATTCATACGTGAATGAAAGTCCTAGATTCAAGCTATCTACATCCAATAATATAGGAGCTTTGAGACTATTTGCAGCATATGGTAGGTGGTGCCCCAATGAAGTTGTCACAATCCCAATGCCAATACAGTACTACAGGCGGAGGTGGGTTCTGCGCAAATGTTTTCTAAACCAGTGTAGGTATGTACTGTATTGATAAGCCATCTCAAACCTGATCCTGGCATGTCCATGAAAGGATGCTGAAAACCAGACATTTTCATTCAGTTTTAGTGGGACTTTTTAAACACAAGGGGTTAGACACTGTACAGCCTTCATTAACTCCTTCACTACACAAGGTTTATCCTAAGCTAAGGAAAGTTGTTTGTCAGTAGAAAAAATAAAACATTACCGGTACCATACTGAAGGGTTTAATACCATAATTTCTTTTAACAACAGAGTATTCACCTGATGTAGCCAGCTGATCTTTGGTAATAAGATAACCAAGGATTCCTAACACAGCTGTCAGGGTCAACACCACTGAGGAGTCAAGGTTGCCCTCAGACACTCCAAAGAATATCACCACCAAGCCAAGGCAACTGCAAAGAGAGAACATTCAGTTTACTTTCCACAATAAGGAACAACTGTGGAAAAGGTTTATATTCAGCACAATAAATCAGTTACGCTATGATCATTAACCCCTTTAGCCCGATGATTCATTCTTTTATCTTCTCTAGCTAAAAACACACATTTAAATTCAGATCATGAGAACAGCAATGTTAAGTGAGGTGGTCAGGAATATGCCCATTCCTGTGGATACACTTTGTATCCTATTTGGGTCAAGGCAGAAGAATTTCTTTTGTTTAGCGAGAGACTAACAAGGAGAGTGTATGTGAGTGAGGTGGAGGGGGGGAGAGGGAGGGGGAGGCCAAGGATGAGATGGAGGGATGGAGCGGAGAGGTATAGAAGAGAGGGGGGTGTGAACTGGGAGCAGGGCAACATAGAAGTGACTTGTTTGTGGCCAAGCCTTACGGGATTAAGGCGTCTGGCAATAGATAGGTAGATAGTCATGTAATGTTTAAATACTTAATCTAGAGTACAGTATAACTCTAAATACTGTACAGTAGCTAAGGTAAGAATTTTAGCACCCCAAACCCTTTGATGTCTTTTATTCCTGCTGTCACCGGTTCATTTTATTCAGTTCAAGAGAGCTCCCTAACAATGAAGTGGGTTTATGAAGGCTAGATAATATCTAATCCGTTTATTCTGAAATGCATCTCCAGATCAGAACAAAACAGCCCGCAGAAACAAAAATAATATTAGGCATCATCATATGGAATGGGCTAATACCAAGTACCATAGCCTATACGGTATATACTGCACTGGTATCATAATTATAATACCATAATACTTGTTATGTTCAGCATAACTGTGCTTCTGTAAGATTACATGGCAAGTCAAGATAAAATGTACAGCTGCCATAAAATTACCTGCATAATTCATGTGTGACAGCCGATGCACCATACAAGGCCTCAGACAGCGATAACTTTTTGCCTGTCAATATAGAAATGGATACAGTGTCAGCAAAAACCCTTGCCACTAAACTAAGGTGCTGGAGAGGAACATTTTTACACAGTGGCACTCATAAGCACAACGGTAATTGCAAAAAATTCAAAATTACATACTGTACTAAAGTACTGATAATATAGTCTGGATAACATACAGGTAACTGCAATCTGGAAAATGCTCCAAGTTGAGCTTTACTCCACTCTTAGTGAGTACAGCTTTATCAATACTATAGGTCATTTTGGAAGGATAAGCATGGGTAGCCTATATGTTCATTTTAATACTTCCACGTTTTATTTTATTCTTTTTCACTCTTCCTTAAATGTTTCTTGATTAAATATCTGTGACTCAACAATTTCCACCCACTCCCAAGTTTTATTTTTTATCTTTTTAGTTCAAAAAATTAGTGCAACTCATTAAAAATAAAAGAAATACTGCACCATCAGTAATGTTGGATACACTCCTGTAAATGCAGGCAGAATAGCTAAAACGGTACAAAGTAGACTGAGTCGCACAGCCATGTTTACCAATACTGTACTACTGTATACCCAAACCAGATTGTATCCCAGATAGTTATTGCTGCTCATAGTTGGTCATACAGGGTCTAGCAGGACCCATCGACTGATTAAATTTGGTTAGGATAGGAAAGGACCAGACAGCTGGTAAACTTTTTGGAATTACACTCTACCATTGGACAATGAAATTAATATGCACAGTACTGAGCCTAAGACATTTAAAGCACTTTCTCTTCTATAAGCATTTATTACGGATCCTTTCATACATTTTTAGTAAAATGCTGGGGGTTATTCTCCAGCACCTATCTCCATCTTTTATTGCAGCTAAATTAACTTAACCTAACCTAACCTAACCTAACCTAATTTTAATGTAAATAATAGCCAGAGCCAGGAGCTGGAAAATTCACTCCCCCTCCTCCTTATTTACTGAGTGGTAGTATACTATAAAAAATTGGTAAAATTATAGTCTCAGCCAAAAACACAATTATGAGATTTTGATCCATTTTTGGGGTATTTTAGTCATTCTAAGACACTTCTTCTATGGCATTTTCTTTGCAAATCATTTTCATTCTACTCTTCATGATAACCTAACCTAACCTAACTTTCAAGGGTAAAATAAAAATAATTTGCGAAGAAAATGTCATAGATGAAAAGTGTCTTCAAAATGTCTAAACTTCCAAAAAAAAATGGATCAAAATCTCGTAATTATGTTTTAGACTGAAACTATAATAATACCAAAAATTCATCAACCACAGATTTGTATAGGCCTATACGAAAAATTGGTTTAAACTGCAGTAACTGAATAATGAGGGTACATTAATTTTTTTTCTCTTAGTCTTAATTCAACCAGGTGATAAAATTAAGGTTTTTCCATTTTTTTATGCAATTTGTTCAATTTTTTGTAATCCTTATGGAGGAAGAGGAATAATCCCCTGAGCTAGACCTTATTAGTTCATTATAGCCCTGCAATGGTGATGGAAGAGCACTACCCCTCCCCTACCAGCACGGGTGGAACGAGAACTCTCGACCTCAAGGTCTTGAGCCCGACTCCCTACCACTGAGCTACTGTGCCCCCTTAAACCTTATGGAGACAGGATCATTTATTTTGCATTTTTTCCTTACCTTACCTGGTCTTCTGCCTCCTTAAGGATTACCAAAAACACATGTAGTCCCATACCTACAAGTCTATACAACCTACAAATAGGTCTTAATCTATAACTTACATTTTTTCCTGACTCTTAAAAACGACTCTCCGACGTAGTTGTCAGGAAAAGGTTGTTTCTTCCACAATACCCTTTTCCATTCAGGGATCTCCATCTACCTTCTCCTTTCTCGTACTTAACACTGCACATTAACGATTCATGGGTTGCAGATCTCTTGACGGTGCCTGAATGAATGAATGAATATTATGCCTGATTCTCATCGTTTACTTACCTGGTTTACTCACTATATATATTTTTTTCCGCTAAAGCCAATCATTTAATACTGCATTTTACATTCAACATACAAACAGTCAAACAGCACCACGTTTATAAATTATAATTCAGGAATTATATTTGCTAAATAAACTGATATATACCGTAAATGAAAGACGGAATCACCCTGACAGAGAAGAGTCCTGACAGAGGATTGTTTTGTTTTGGTTGTGACGGTGAAATGTCCTGACGGGGCATTGTCACGGAACAATTCCCCGTCAAACAATTCACCGTCAAATTGAGGTACTTCACTTTTTGTAGATATGTAAATGCTTCGTACCGTATTTTATAAGTTATCCTAATCATTATCAGGGTCGACAGTTGACGTATATGGAATAGTTCCTTACTCCTCTGATCCTCTTTCATATATTGATGTCCTCTTTTAACTGTGTCTCGACTGACAGTCAGCAGGTGATGGGTGCAGGTATGGTATTAGGTATCTGCAGTCAAAGGTGTTCTCTTGGTCGAGGTATTGTTCCCATTACTGCTGGTTCAGTTATTTGTATCTTTAGGCTTTAGTATAGGCCAGCCATTTGTCTGTTAGGTTCATTAGCTTTAGGGTTCTTAGATTACAGTAGGTATCTTTTTATAAATAATGTAATATTAAAAAAATAAATAATTTATATATATGTATGCATGAAGGTATAGAGAGACAGAGAGAGTGAGAGAAAGCCTTCCCCAATGAAGAGAGAGAGAGAGAGAGAGAGAGAGAGAGAGAGAGAGAGAGAGAGAGAGAGAGAGAGAGAGAGAGAAAGCCTTCCCCAATGAAGAGAGAGAGAGAGAGACGTAAAGTTGTCTTCCCCAATGGTTGATAGACAAAACAAAACAATCTACGGGGTTCTAAGACATTCGAAAACACCATTCTTTTTTATTTTACTTTATTTTATTTTTATACTTTATTATCCTTGTTGCGGGTGACGTCTATTTAGGTTCATTCTCCTTTCTACGAAACAATCATATTCAGGAAGGATTTATTCGGGGGATTTATTGAGCTGATTTGTTAAGGAGATTTGTTTACGGGATTTATGTAAGGGATTTACTGAGGCTGTATCTATCCTCCCACGCTCGAAAATTAAATAAAATCGTATGGAGTTTGCTTGAAATAAAGCCGGAATTACCCCACTATACCCCATCGAACCCAACAATAACCCATTACACCCCACCCAGCCCCACTATAACCACAAGACCCCACCCAACCCAGCCACACCAGTCAACTAAGTAGTCAGCGGACGTAAAACAGACATTATATAAATCATGAAAAGTTTTGAATACCGTTAGAAAGGATATAGAACGTACAGTATTTGTAACTTTTATGTCCCCGTAACACGAGAATTGATTGATAACACTCAGTGGAATAGCTTGGCCATTGATTTACAATGGATGTTATAATTATTAAAATTTTGCATTATAGTAAAGTATTAACGCGGTTCAGATCGATTCAGGTGTCATTTGCAATTTCAGGTTTAAGCATACGGCCTTTAGTTTTTTAGTGGGTCTTTGTCAGTTTGTCGTGGGCATTCGTTTTGGCGCCAATCATTCAATCATTCGAATCAGCCAATCACAGCGCGCCTTGCCTCCGGGTGGGAGAGCAGGCCCCCTGCGCGGGAACCGGGGGCGGGAGTCTCCTGTTGACTGTGGTGGGAGTTGGGCGAGCGGAAACCTTCTCCTGCTGTAGCTCCGGAAAATGCCGGGTAAGTTCCACTAAGAGTATTTTTAGTATTAATAAGTATTAGTTATAGAAAAGCGGAAGTGTTTAGTGTGTGATGAAATAAGAAAAATCAGTTGGAGAATACTTAAACCGGAGGAATGTGACGGCTGCCGCGGCGCTGCAGTGTGGCTGTAGGTGACCACTCATCGTCTTTGAAAAGTATCTCCGAATGTAAATTACTCTCGCGATTAAGTACTCGAGTGAAGGAAAAGAAGTATTTAATGGATGAGCAGTGAACTTTGAAAGTAAATGGTTATTAATTTCTTGCGTCAACCTAACCCGTTCAATCCAGTGACATTACGTTTTACCGGTATTGCTGTCTGCAGATCTGATTTGCCTTTAGGATAGATATTTTGAAACGCGTTATATATAGCCTTCATCAATACTTTCACCATTAGAGGTCTGCAGTATGTGGAAATGTAAGCGGTAACAAATAGTTAATACATTCTGGGACGAATATTGAAAATGAGTGTAACCCAAAATGAATTAAAATTGAATGGTCCAGGGTGGTGCGAATATTGACCTGAAATCTTTGTGTGTGCCGGGAGGGCTCAGTCATGCAGACCAGGAGTTTTGGCAGCTTCATTAAAGTACCAGTTAGCCATGTGGTGAGTGGACGTAAAAGTAAATTTATAAAGCATGAAGTGTTACCGTTAGAAATGATTCAAAACACGGAACGTATGTCCGCGTAACGGAATTTGAATTGGTTTAATATTTGACCACCCTGTAGAATGGTCGGCCATTGATTGACGACGGACGTTATCAGGAAAAGTTATCCTGTATAACGCCCACTCTAATCTGAAAAATATCCTTCACACGTTTCAGATTGATAGATGGCCACGTGTCATCTGCAATTTCAGGCTTTAAGCCTAGTCGTGGTGGGTATTTGTCAGGGTCTTGGTTCTTTGTGCGTTGTGGGTATTCGTTTTGGCGCCAATTTTTCGAATCAGCCAATCACAGCGCGCCGTGACTGGGCGGGAGTGCGCGCCCCCTGCCGGGAAATGGGGTTGGTGCGGTGATCCGATCCTGCTTTATCTCCAGAATAACCGAGTAAATTATAGTGATCGTTTTCACCATTAAGGATTATAAGTATTTATAAAAGAAAGGTGACTGTAAGTTTGATACGAGAAGAGAAAACTGCCGGAGGAACGTTACGTCTGACGGAGCTGCAACGTGGCTACCCATTTTCTTTGAATTATCGAGTGTTAGTTATCGCGATTAAGGGTTCGAATGAAGGAAAAAAAGTAATGGGTGATGGGTGGAATTTCGAAAACTGGTGGTGAATAATTTCTTGCATTAGCCTAACCTATTGAATCCGGCGTCTTGCCATCGATGTTTTGATATACAGTATATATATATATATATATATATATATATATATATATATATATATATATATATATATAAGCAAAATTAAAGTGGACAACACCATGCGAATGAAACAGTAGAAATGTGTAACACAAGTTTCAAGTTCGAAAACTTCAGCTAACATAAACCAGGTGTAAGTGGAAATCCATGCTACATCAGCGGGGAAGTGTTCAGTTTTGGCGGGAACGGGGGGAGCAGTTTAAACGGGAGGGAGGAGGTGGTGCGCGGGAAAGTCAGTTGAACCGCTTTTTTCCCGCGCTCCTCAATGTCCCACAAGCCGCTCCCCTCCATGTCTCGCGCGCCGCCTCTTTTCCCCTGCCATAACTGAATATTTCTCCGTAGGCATAGCTTATTATTTTTATGTATAAAACGCTTTAGATAATTTTACAGGTATAAGCTAAATTAGCTAATAATTTGTCTCCTGTTCTGGCTCTTCAAATTCAAGCCTCCCGCCATTACCGTTGTTCTCTCCCACCTGTTCACCAAAATGAACTAGCGTACCTGCTAAATATATTTCCATGCCAAATGATAAAAGTAATATTTCTACGTGTTGCGAAATTTGGAAACAGTTGAAAAAAGTTTAACGAGCGAACATCTGTGTTTACCTTTGCATATCCCGCTATAACATTACCAAGTTCTGCATTCTGCAACTGTGGTTTCCCATACATCCAGAAACTTACCATTTCCAGTTTCAGTTGCCACCTGAAAATAAATATCTGATTAAGAATTTGCAGTGGAAGCCGGAGAGCCTATGTTATCTGATTCAATGACCCAGTATGACTAAACATTAGTCACTGACGGATCTCAAAATTTGAAAAACTTCCGAGCTCGGGGAGGGGGGGGGGATCACGAAGTAACATCGTATTGTAAAATACCCTCATCCATGGGGCTTGAACCCATCTCACCACTGCATGTTTAAAAGATGTGTTGCCGGCACGTAATTGACGTTTTTCCAGTTGGATCCACACATTCCGACTTGCTGCAGCGTGGGCGGTAGAGAAAGAAAGCGCTTCCGGTCACGATGGTTGACAAGTATACTTAACTGATATTAAAAATTTCCACCAGCTTATCTTACGCAGCCCCACTGATTCCTTACGACTAATTCGCACTGTTTCCTAATTCCAGATTATGTGATTAACCCTGCAAAGCTGTGACGTCCGTAGAATAAACCGGAGAGTTACTGGGATTTCATTTTGAAGCGCTCGCCGTCGCTTCTCGCCGCCTCAAGAGCGGCAACACATTCACCACACCTCAGCCAAGATAAGTTCAAGAATTTTATATTATATTATTACCACCCCATGTGTCTGATAATTGTTAACTGGAAGAGAAACTGAATGGATAAAATTGATTTTTAAGGAGTATGACATCTCCCGCCCCCCCCTCTTTTTTTTTTTTTTTTCTCCACTTGGTTTCATAGCTGTGTGATTTATTGTTGAATTTCTGCCCATAAAGCCTAAGTATTGATATGCCATGTGCAGATAATTGTAAATTATTGAAGAAAAGGCTGTCCATATTAATTATCAGTAAGGTAATGATAATCAAGGTAATTTTAGGCAACGTAGATTAACGTGTCATTCTGTAATTGCACAAATATCTTGGCTCCGATCTGTCCTTTTGTGACCTATTTGATATAGCTGAGTGGCAGATTATGGTGATGTAACGGCTTTCCAACTTACCATAGCCGTTCACTGTGACTAGTATCACTCCAGCATTAATCTGGAATGGCAAGCATTCAAGTTATACTTTAGTAATAGTAAACTGTTGCTTAGAACATTATTTTTCACTATAGGGGCAGTATGTTATGGAGGAAAAAATGGAGGGGGGGGGAGGTAATCTAGGGAAGCTTCCACTCATAATTCAATATAATATTGTTCTGCTTTTTGAAACAGCCGTATTATATGGTTAAAGATGGAAATGCATATTTTTAGAATAGAACCTCATCAGTTTCACATTTAAACCCAGCCTTATGGAATCCTAGGTTAATTGAAAACAGTAGTTTTGGTCCTAACCTCGACAAGGTCAGCAGAATGGGCCCTTCTCAAAGCTTGCAGTATCATAGTGTAGGAGCACTACTAGATTTTCTGGAGGGGAAAAGTTATTTAAAGTAGAGGTAAGACAGGTAGTGTGGGTGGAAGGCTGATAAGCAATTGAACTCTGCATCTGTTTTCAGGTTGATCCATCCCCCATCAGAGACTGAATAGTAACCCCATCTCAAGCACATTGTGGAAGGAGAGCAGTAGCAAGACTTCTGGCTGATGGCTTCAGTTTAAACTGCAAAACTTCAACTTCCCAGCGAAGTTAAACTAGGTAACATCTTGTTAAGTGCTATCCTGGATGACTTGCATTACTAGCTCATACAAGTTCGTCAAGGCAGTATCGACAGTATCAACCTATCGTTGACCAGCTGGATATCAAGAAAAGATGTAGGACATGTGCAACAGTGGGCAGTGTGGCCTATGGGAGAGCCTGTGGACATTTAAGTACAGTATTTGAGCAGGTATTCTGACTAATGAGTAAGGTAGCTGAAAGGTCACCCTTTACAGCATAGTGGATGTCCAAACTGTAAGGTGACGCGTTCATGCTGCATAAGAAACGTTTAACCTTAACTTTGCCAGGATTTTGTTCACTTGCAGATGATGTGTTGTTAGGATTTTTTAAATGGTTCTAGATTCCACAGAAGTTTAATGGCTAGCACTGTACAGTAATATGGAATTAATCTCTTGTTGCAGTTTGACAAAGTTTGGAGAGATGGCTGTTTTAGTTCGTTAAAATGGATAGAGTTTAGTTTATTTGCCCCCAGTTGTCAGAAGCACATCTGAACTTGGCTGACTGAAGTAAAGTGGAACTAATAATAACAGTACTGAAAGCAGCATTGCCCATATGGCTGGTTAGGCTTGCTAGATTTTAGATTAACGTCTGTAAAGTACCTAGTGATGTTTTCTAGATAATGGTTATTAAACGTGATCAAACTTAATGCATGCAGTATTGTTCCAGATGATGATACGAACTTCTCATTCTGTTACGGTATATTTGAAAATCACTAGTTTGAAAGAATATGAAACTGCTACCCAGCCTGAAATAAGTGTGCTTATTAATGAATGAACATTGACCTTATCAAAAGCAGCTGCAGCACTCGTATTTCTTTACACGTGTAATTTTTGTAGGCTCTTAAAATTTATATATTTTCACTGTTGAACCTTTTTATAATTGTCAGATAAGAGTTTGTGTGTGTAGGATTATGCCTGTGGGATGGAGTTGGAATTCCTGAGGCTTGAAATGTGTATTGTTCATTTCATTGGTACAGTACGTTGCCCATTGTCGTGTGTTCTATGCTCTGATGATTCTGCCTTTTCTCTGGTTGGGCGGAGATCGGGATGACGATTTTCAACTTTGGTAATAGTGATATGATCTTCTTGGTTTTGGAATTGGTGATAGTATTGATAGTGATATGATGATAGTGATTTGAGGACGGTGATAATGATTAGTTATTGTATTGCAGGAGTGATGAGCAGGTGAAAACCGTGGGATTCCCTCAACTAGTGATCATTCCTCCTGCTGTGACTGCATTCGAGAACGGTCCAAAGTGGAGGATGCAGGAGATGGCCCAGACGCCCCTTGCCCATGGAGAGGATAGTACAGGTGTGGTAATCCTACTTTCAGCACTGTAGTAGGAGGCTTTGTATCACCATTTGCTTAGTGATTTACATTTTTGCCTTAATACTTTTATAATTTTTATTACTCGGCTATCTTGCATTGATATGAAAGAGGATAGTTTTTGGCAGTTTATTTTACATCGTGATTTAACTTTCCCTTACATATAGACATAATTTGCATTAAGATATACTTTGGGAGATACTGAGTAAAAATGCAGAATTACTTGCTAAGGTTGGGACATATCGTCTACGGTACAGAATAGGCTTTGTGTATTTGCAAGTGTTAATGTGTATATACTGTATATAGCCTACAGTATGTTTATAAAGGCATTGACACCAACTACTATATATTTAAAATTGTTCTTAAATTTATGTTACATATCAATAGCCAGACACCTAAATTCCATAGGGGATGATGTAAAATGTTTGATTTTTGTGAACTGCAATACTGTGATCTATGCTACTGCGTGATATTAATTAGTAGTAGCTCATTAATTCTCAGTACTATTATACAGTTATTTGTTTACGTAACAAAACGTGTTAGTGTACAGTATGTTTTTTAAGTAAGGGGACATCGATATATGTTTGGTTTTGTCTTCTAGGTGAGGTATCCTATTGTCTTCATCCTGTTGGAGCTTACGGTGTTGCCCCTGGTGAGTGTTTTATTCTGATTTATTAACTCACAAACTGCAAGCCGCATTGTACATTCCACATAATCTGTTTATGTAGGGGTTAGGAATTTGCTTTCCGGACCCAACCTTACCACATCCATAAGTGGTAAAGATATGTGGATGATGAGACCCTAACTCGCCTGATCTTTAGGTCTGGATGATGATAGGTTTAAGAGATTATGCAAAGTTTCCTCCCCTTTCCCCTTCTAAAAACTAGTTGCTAGTTCAGATGTAACGCCCTCAGAACTACATATCCCATGTGTGCTTGGTAATATACTGTTATTACTTTGCTGTTATGGATTACTGTGACTCAAAATGTTTGGGTCGGAAACTAGAAATGGAAAATTTTGGAATGTAAGATAATGATAATTATTAGAAAGTCATGTAATAAGTACTTGTAGCTTACAGTACCGTTTACAGTACGGTAAATAAAATGAAACAATGCTATGCCATGTTTCCATACATGCTGGAAAAAAAAAAAATTGTGATATGCATAATGTTTAGCTTCTTTCACTTCGTGGCTTTTGACTTACATTGATATGAATTGGAACGCTAATGCTTCAGTTTGTGGGTTAACCTTTTCCATGGTTAATTATTCTTCAAGATAGACATGTTGCAGTCAGCAATAAAGATACCTCACCCCTGCTGTACTTGTGGCCCCAGTCTTGTGAAGATGTGAACTTTGTGTACTGCAGGCTAAAGTTTTCCTTTTCCTGTGGTGCATCCTCCTTTTGGTGTATAGGGAGGAAGTTTAGGGATGTTTCTGTATCAACAGCAGTTTGCTGAAATGTGGGTAAGGCATTATGATACATGGTGCACCCTAGATGAAGCAAATCTTGTACTTGATAATTTTTTTAGATGTAAAATGAAATAGTTCAGTACAGGCTGCTATATTTGAGATGCACGGGTAATGGATCTGCCTTTGTGAAGCTTGTTTTACCGTTCATTGTAGAGATGGGATGCAGTGTATTTCTGTTGACTGCATATGTCTGCATGCATCTGTGATTATTACTGTTTTCATAAATTACCGACTGTTGGGGGACTGGATTTCTGGTAGCAAATGCTGTATCTATAATAGTTATTTTAATTGTTAAGTCTAAAAACTGGCTTAGCTTGTATAGGGCCGATTAGCACTGACTTACAGTTGGGTTACCATAGAGGACCTGTACTTATAAATTCCCCCAATTTGTATATGATTGCTTATTCATTATGGTGAGTTGCTTCTAATATTGTTAAAAGTTGTGTTCATCAGTACATATACAGTAGGCTCTCACAGTGTGCGAGAGATTGGGCGGTCCACGACCTTGCGTGCTGGGAATTCGTGTACTGGGAATACATAATCTTATGGGAATAATTACATATGGGCGGTACTCCCTCATACCTGGACATTTTTTGGCCCTTAGAGACATAATAGAGGTCATATTTTTCAGACATTGTATTAAAGCTATAACTACAATAAAAAAAATATGGGTAGTCACCTTAACAACAGTAGACAACAGGCCTGATGACCTTAAATAACAGGGGTTCCGAGGCACGGCAACACTTACAGCGCCGCACTCCCCACCGCACCAACACTTCCCTCCACAGACTCCTCTTGAGCACCTTCCCCAGGAGCATCAAAGTCACTCACGTCGGCCATAAACCCTTCAAAGTCCAATGCTGACACTTCTGACATTGCATCCTCTTCATCCTCAACAGGAACAGGAGCAGACGATGTCGCTGGTTCTGTAATTTCACCAACTTGAGCCTGCTGTGTGTAGCTTGTTATGAGCGTCTGTCTTCTGTTTATTTCTTCCCTGTACCTGTCTGTGTAGAAACGGAAGAGTTTGTCAATACCAACCAGAAGTTCCTCCATTCTTAGGTTGCTCACTTCCTGTTCCTTCACCTCTTCCTTGAGCTTATCCACGGCAGCAAGGATCTTGCTAATGTTTGACATACACAGCTCAGTCCTGCCTTTCATCACGCTAGGCTGCTCAACTTGACTCTGCCTGGCGTTGGGCTCTGCGTCAGCCTCGTCTATCCATTGCAACACTTCCTCGGGAGGCTGTTCCTCAGTAGCGGTGTGCACTTCTGGTATGTCCGCCAATGTAACGTCCTCGAAACCTGGTACAGCTTGTGCTGCTGTCAGTGTTGCTGCCTCAGCCTCGGCCAGTGGTTGAATGGCCGTCTACAGGGTCGTGCTAAGTGAGGCACGAGCATTCACCACGCATGGTTCACCGTTGCAGGTGTAATCTGGTGCCAGGCTTGTAGGAGAAATTCAACTGCGTCCTTCACCGTAAAATTACGCCAAAATGCCTCAATAGTCATGGCATCTGTGGCAGGTCGGGATACAGGTGCTGGTGGGGATGGAACGGGAGCAGATGCCTCATCAAGGTCTTCGTCGTGATCTTGTAGGGCATGAAGCTCCTCTTGTGTGTTGGTCTTCCTGCGTAGGTAGTCGTACACTTGCTTATAGTAGAAGTGCTTCACAGTGGCGATTAGTTCTTGATCCAGTGGCTGCACTAGTGACGTCGTGCGGGGCGGCAGAAACACAACACGACAATCCTTGCACTAGTGACGTCGTGCGGGGCGGCAGAAACACAACACGACAATCCTTATGCAGATCTTCAAGGTATGGAGGGTGACTTGGTACATTATCAAGCACAAGGAGCATCTTAAATGGAATGCCCAGTTCCCGACACTTGGCCCTGGCATCAGGGACACACCGCCTCGTTAACCAGTCTGCCATAATGTTCCCAGTCATCCAACCATTTGCGGACTTGTACCAATACACGCCACTTGCATCCATGTTCATGAGGTTTTTGTAGCACCTTGGGTGTGAAGCTGTGTGTACAACAACTGTCTTCATCTTGTGGCTACCAGACAGGTTTACAGCGAACATTACCATCATCTTACACTTCTGGAGCTTGCGACCAGGGGCATGTTTCTATCTTTTAGCGATGTAAGTTGATTTGGGCATGGCCTCGTAATATAACGACATTTCATCGATGTTGTAGATCTGGTCCTTGGTGTACTGTCCCTCTTCAATAATCGCTTTAAATATCGCAGGATAGTCTCTCGTGGCCAGCTCGTCGGCAGAAGCACGTTCACCAGACACTTTCACTTAACGAAGTTCTTTGTGCTTGAGAAAACGGTCCATCCATCCAACCGATGCCCTGAAAAGTTTTTCCACTTTTAACCTGTGAGATGCTGCCTTGTAAAAGAGCTGGGCTTGGTTCCGAATAAATCTTCCATTCAGTGGAACACCTCCTTTTCCTTCCTCATTATGAAGGTGGCAAGATAGTGCTCCATTAGTATCATAGCACGGTTTCCTACCCGCGAACGGCCGTCTAGGTCAGAGGCACCGTCCGTCTTCACTACAGCCCTTATGGCTTCACGGTTCTTCCACACAGTTCTCACTGTAGATTCAGCCAGTCCCAGGGCTCTCCCGATGGCTGTGTTTCCTTGACCCTCCTTCATCATAATGATCTTTAACTTGGTGGCGTGTATCAGGAGTTTCTTAACTCTTGGGGTTGGAGCCATGGTGCGGCGAAGTACAGGCAAGGATGGAGCAGCACAAAAAACACCACACGTTGTACATGACAGGTTAGCTGTAGAGAGCGGATCCGCACAGTGCACGAGCCAGGACTGTTATGGCGCACCTGCTCCCTTGTACCCCAAGCTGTGCAATAGAATACCCAGGAATTTCTGCGAATCAACATGACGACATGTGACGAACTGTGTGAGGGGTGGTCGTGCACTAATAGAAAATGGCATTTTTGAGCCACTCCTTGCCTCTGCCTCGCGTTCTGTGCGGTAAACTCGCGCATTCAAGGGTTTTTGGTTATGATTTTTGATCACTCGCATACAATGCGAATTGCGCACTGTGATGACGTGCACTGCGAACCTACTATACCCCCCCGCCCCCCCGTGTCCGACTGGGCAAAGGCTTCAGGGCCTATTTCTTGGGGGCAGTGACCTATCCCGAGGCCCAGTAGTCCTCCTACATCTCCACATGTCACCACTTCGGCGCCAACACCCACCATCCATGCTGAATACATGCTAGGGCTGTCTCATACAGGATTGGTGTACTGGTATTAGCGGGGTTATTTTTGCGTGTCGTCGGGTCATTTGGTAGATCAGGAAAGACTGCTTTTAAGAAATTCAAATCCTTAAAGAGACTAGTGCAGAGGAAAAAGAAGGAGATAAATAATCTAGGGAGTTCCTTGTCCCAGTCGGGATTCGATCCTGGGTTTGTTAGGACTGCAGGCCGCCTCTCTACCGATTCAGCCACCGCCTCCCCCAAATTGCTGATAAGGTAACATTCGAATGATAGGAACCTAATGAAAAGCTAAAATTAGATTGGTAAAGCAGGTGAAATTTTGTAATCGTATGAGAAAGGTATACAAATCAGATGAATGGTACTAACCAAATAAGAAACTAAAAATCAGGTGAATGACCTAATGTTATGAAAAACTAAAATTACAGATCAGGTGAGTGATCTGACCTTTGGGAAACTAACATTGCAGTTAAGCAGTTGACCGATAATTGTCTGAAGCTCAAAAGTATTTCTGGCGAATCAGTACGAGTGGTTATGGTGTGAATATTTGTATAATCTGCTGTAGAAGTACTAACAGAAGTTTGTGATGTATGCGTCTGTTTAAAGCCGACATTCACTGTGGCCATCATGAAACCCAGCACTTTGGGCACATGCTCCATCGTGAATTACCCTGTACCATCCCCAGCGAGATTAGTTGTTCATTATGTATTGTTCATCAAGTTATCAAGGTCCCAAGTTGTTTATTATGCGTTGTACATCAAATTTTGAAGGTCTTATCTCCTGCTTTTTCATACAGATAATTTGAAGAAGTTGAATGTAAATATGGCGTGGGCATCCGTATGAGAAATAAAGAGGTGGAGCATTTGATTGATTTTTAAAATATGGCGACTGGCAAGACAAAAATATGTTGATAGGTTGAAGCATTTAGATGATTGGAAAGTGTTGCGATTGGCATCCCTACGAGAACTTTGAGTTATTGTAAAATTCCGCAGTTGGCACTTGTAAGAAATTAAAACTTAAGATTAAGTGATGCAGATGAATGATGCTAACTGCATGGGAAATTATAATAAGTTTAGCAAAACAGTTGAATAATACGAACCTTACGAAGAGCTAGAATTATAGATGAGATGAAGCAACGGAAATTAGACTTAGGATGAGATGGAGAGGGTAAACGAGTGTAGTGTGAGTTGGAATGAGGATAGCCTGATGTCAGAGGACATAGGGACTCTGGAGAGATGGAGAGATTGGCTAGAAGAGATGAGATAGATTAGTTGAGAGACCAGAAAGATTGGTGTGGAGTAATGGGTAGGAAGTCAGCAGGGATTTGTTGGGAGGCCAGAAAGATTGGTCTGGAATGAGTGATTAGCGGGAGGTTAAGAAAATATTTTAGCTGATAGACTGGAAAGAGTGATCGGAAGAATCGAGATATTATTGGGGAGACCAGAAGATTGGTCTGGAGGGTATGATTGCTCTTGAAAGATTGGTAGGAAGAAAAGTCAAAGATTAGTGGGGGACCCAAAAGATTGGTTTGGAGTGATTGGTAGAGGATCAAGAAAGCTGTTATTGAGAAAGATTAGTTGAGAGACCAGAAAGATTGGTCTGGTGTGATTGGTAGGTATGTAGCGATTTGTTGGGAGACCAGAAGGATTGGTCTGGAGTGACTGGTAGGAGTCAGTATCAATTTGTTGGGAGACCAGAAAGATTGGTCTGGAGTAAGTGATTGGTAGGAAGTTAAGAATAAAAAGTAGTTGAGACCGGAAAGATTGATAGGAAGAATCGAGATATTATTTGGGATAGCAGAAAGATCGGTCTTGTAAGATCGGTAGGAAAAAAAGTAAGATTAGTTGGGGGACCAGAAATATTGGTCTGGAGTGAATGGCAGCAAGTCATTTGCGATTTGTTGGGAGGCCTGAAAGATGGGTCTGGAGTAAGTGATTGACAGGAAGTTAAGGGAAAAAAATAATTGAGAGACCCGATTGATGGGAAGAATCGAGTATTATTTGGGAGATCAGAAAGATTGGTCTGGAGAGTATGATTCGTCTTGAAAGATCGGTAGGCAAAAGCCAAAGATTAGTTGGGGGACCAGAAAAATTGGTCGAGTGATTGTTAGGAAGTCAAGAAAGCTTTGGCTTGGTACCAAAAAGATTGGTGTGGAGTGATTGGTAGGAAGTCAAGAGATTATATGGGATACCAGAAAGATTGGTCTAGAGTGTTTGATGTGAATCAGCACGGCGTCCGTTAGTGGACGTACGTGCAGAATATGCAGCCGTACGGCCGAATCATAAGGAAGTCCCAGTGATTCAGATTACTGAGCGTACGCCTAAAATCAGATCGCCGGGCATACCACGTTGTGTATGAAGTGACCAATTCATTACGTAATATTGAGCCCACTTGTACCATAACAGCCGCAAATTATCGAGTTTTGTTCTGTACATCCGATGACTACCGCCCAGGGCAGTTTCAACCGGCTTATGGATATGCTTTTGGCACGTGCGTCTCCTCGGCATTAGTTCCAAATTTTAAGCTGCGACTTCCAAATTAAATGACCAGGAAGTCAGGACTACCAAAATTTGAGATTTAGTGAAAGCCTTGAATCAAGAATGGTTAGTCTGGATAGGAAGACTGGTAGGGAGTCACGAAAGATTAGTAGGAGGGCTGGAATGACTGGTCTTGAGCTTCGTGGGAAGTAAAAAAAAATGGGAGACCAGAAATTGGTCTGGAGTGATTGGCAAGGAATCAAGAGATTAGTTGGCAGGTGAGTTGGGAGACCAGATCATTGGTCTGGAGTGATTGGTAAGAGTCAGAGATAGGCTGGCAGACCAGAAGGATTAATCTGGACGATGACTGACAGAAGTCGGGATAGAAATGGTGAAAACAAAGATTGGTCTAGAGGAAATGATTGGTCGAGATTGATGAATAGTAATTGAGAGATTAGTTGGGAGACCAGAGAGATTGGCCTGGAGGGAATGATTGATTGAAACTGATTGGTAGGAGTTTAGAGATTAGTTGCGAGACCACAGATTGATCTTTAGGGAATGATTGGTAGTAAGAGTTAAGAAATATTAGATGGGAGACCAGAAAGATTGGTCTGGAGGAAATGATTGATTGGTATGAGTTGAGACATAAGTTGGGAGACCACAGATTGGTCTGGAGGGAGTGATTGCTTGTGAGTCAAGAAATCTTGGTTTGGAGACCAGAAAGATTGGTTTGTAGGAAATGATTGATCGAAATTCATTAGTAGAAGGAGTTGATGGCCACAGGTTGGACTAAAGAAAGTGACTGATTGAAATTAATAGGTATGAGGAGTTGGGAGACCACAGATTGGTCTGGAGCGAATGATTGAGAAAAAATAATTAGGTGGGAGACCAGGAAATGGTCTGGAGTGATTGGAAGGTCGACATGAGTTGGGAGACCAAAAAGATTGGTCTGGAGGGAAAAATGTAATGATAAGATCCAAGAAAAATTAGTTGGGAGACCAGAAACATTGGTCTGCAGTGACTGGTATGAGTCACGAAAGATTATTGGGAAGGAAAGAGTGATTGGTAGGAAGTGAAAAAATTGGGAGACCAGAAAATTGGTCTGGAGTGATTGCTAAGAAGTCGAGATTAGTGGCAGACCAGAAGGATTTGTCTGGAGGAATAATTGGTAGGAAGAGTCAAGAAATATTAGTTGGGAGACCAGAATGATTGGTCTGGAGTGATTGGTATTCAGTCAAGAATTATTAGTCGGGAGACCACAATGATTGGTCTGGAGTGATCGGTAGTAAGGATTAAGAAAAACTAGTTGGGAGACCAGAAATATTGGTTTGGAGGAAATGATTGGTCGTAATTGATTGGCAGGAGTTGAGAGATTCGGTGGGAGACCACAGATTGGTCTGTATGGAATGATTGGTAGTAAGATATAAATAGTTGGGAGACCAGGAAGATTGGTCTGGAGGAAGTGGTTGGTAGGAGATGAGATTAGTTGGGAGACTACGGCTACAGACTGGTTTGTATGGAACGAGTAGTAGTAAGAGTTAAGAAATATTAGTTGGGAGACCAGAGTGGTTGGTCTGGAGGAAATGTTTGATTGGTAGTTGGGAGACCACAGATTGGTTTGGAGGGAATGATTTTTAGTAAGAGTTGAGAAATATTAGTTGGGAGACCAGAGATTTTGGTCTGGAGTGATTGGTAGGTCAGGACATTAGTTGGGAGGCCAGAAAGATTGGTCTAGAGTGATTGGTAGGAGGTCAAGACATTAGTTGGGAGACCAGAAAGATTGGTCTAGAGGGAAAGATGTGATGATAGGAAGAGCCAAGAAAAATTAGTTGTGAGACCAGAAACATTGGTCTGGAGCGATTGGTATGAGTCAAGAAAGATTATTTGGAAAGCGGGGCAGATTGGTAGGAAGTGAAGAAAAAACTGGAGACCAGAAAAATGGTCTGGAGTGAATGGTAAAAAGTTGCGTTTAGTGGCAGACCAGAAGGATTGGTCTGAAGGAATTGCTGGTAAATAGTTAAGAAATAGTTGGGAGACCAGAATGATTGGTCTGGAGTGATTTGTATTTAGTCAGGAAATATTAGTCGGGAGACCAGAATGATTGGTTTGGAGTGATTGGTAGTAAGAGTTGAGAAATAGTTGGGAGATCAGAAAGATTGGTCTGAGGGAATGATTGATTGGTAGGAAGAGTTGAGAGATTAGTTGGGAGACCACAGATTGGTCTGGAAGGTTTGATTGGTTGTGAGTTAAGAATATTAGTTGGAAGACCAGAAAGATTGGTCTGGAGAGTATGATTGATTGGTAGGAGTTGAGAGATTAGTTGGGAGACCACAGATAGGTCTTGATGGAGTGATTGATAGGAAGAGCAAAAAAAAAAAAAAATAGGTAGGAGACCAAAAAGTTTGGTCTGGGGGGAAGGATACATAATGATAAGATCCAAGAAAAATTAGTTGGGAGACCAGAAACATTGGTCTGCAGTGACTGGTATGAGTCACGAAAGAATATTGGGAAGGAAAGAGTGATTGGTAGGAAGTGAAAAAATTGGGAGACCAGAATATTGGTCTGGAGTGATTGCTTAGAAGTCGAGATTAGTGGCAGACCAGAAGGATTTGTCTGGAGGAATAATTGGTAGGAAGAGTCAAGAAATATTAGTTGGGAGACCAGAATGATTGGTCTGCAATGATTGGTATTCAGTCAAGAATTATTAGTCGGGAGACCACAATGATTGGTCTGGAGTGATTGGTAGTAAGGGTTAAGAAAAACTAGTTGGGAGACCAGAAATATTGGTCTGGAGGAAATGATTGGTCGTAATTGATTGGCAGGAGTTGAGAGATTCGGTGGGAGACCACAGATTGGTCTGTATGGAATGATTGGTAGTAAGATATAAATAGTTGGGAGACCAGGAAGATTGGTCTGGAGGAAGTGGTTGGTAGGAGTTGAGATTAGTTGGGAGACTACGGCTACAGACTCGTTTGTATGGAACGATTAGTAGTAAGAGTTAAGAAATATTAGTTGGGAGACCAGAGTGGTTGGTCTGGAGGAAATGTTTGATTGGTAGTTGGGAGACCACAGATTGGTCTGGAGGGAATGATTGGTAGTAAGAGTTGAGAAATATTAGTTGGGAGACCAGAGAGATTGGTCTGGAGTGATTGGTAGGTCAGGACATTAGTTGGGAGGCCAGAAAGATTGGTCTAGAGTGATTGGTAGGAGGTCAAGACATTAGTTAGGAGACCAGAAAGATTGGTCTAGAGTGATTGGTAGGAGGTCAAGACATTAGTTAGGAGACCAGAAAGATTGGTCTAGAGGGAAAGATGTAATGATAGGAAGAGCCAAGAAAAATTAGTTGTGAGACCAGAAAGATTGGTCTGGAGTGATTGGTATGAGTCAAGAAAGATTATTTGGAAAGCGAGGCAGATTGGTAGGAAGTGAAGAAAAAATTGGAGACCAGAAAAATGGTCTGGAGTGAATGGTAAAAAGTTGCGATTAGTGGCAGACCAGAAGGATTGGTCTGAAGGAATTGCTGGTAAATAGTTGGGAGACCAGAATGATTGGTCTGGAGTGATTTGTATTTAGTCAGGAAATGTTAGTCGGGAGACCAGAATGATTGGTCTGGAGTGATTGGTAGTAAGAGTTGAGAAATAGTTGGGAGATCAGAAAGATTGGTCTGAGGGAATGATGGATTGGTAGGAAGAGTTGGGAGACCACAGATTGGTCTGGAAGGTTTGATTGCTTGTAAGAGTTAAGAATATTAGTTGGAAGACCAGAAAGATTGGTCTGGAGAGTATGATTAATTGGTAGTTGGGAGACCACAGATAGGTCTGGATGGAGTGATTGATAGGAAGAGCAAAAAAAAAAAAAAATAGGTAGGAGACCAAAAAGATTGGTCTGGGGGAAGGATACATAATGATAAGAAGAGCCAAGAAAAATTAGTTGGGAGACCAGAAACATTGGTCTGCAGTGACTGGTATGAGTCACGAAAGATTAGTGGGAAGGAAAGAGTGATTGGTAGGAAGTGAAAAAATTGGGAGACCAGAAAATTGGTCTGGAGTGATTGATAAGAAGTCGAGATTAGTGGCAGACCAGAAGGATTTGTCTGGGGGAATAATTGGTAGGAAGAGTCAAGAAATATTAGTTGGGAGACCAGAATGATTGGTCTGGAGTGATTGGTATTCAGTCAAGAATTATTAGTCGGGAGACCACAGTGATTGGTCTGGAGTGATTGGTAGTAAGGGTTAAGAAAAACTAGTTGGGAGACCAGAAATATTGGTCTGGAGGAAATGATTGGTCGTAATTGATTGGCAGGAGTTGAGAGATTCGGTGGGAGACCACAGATTGGTCTGTATGGAATGATTGGTAGTAAGATATAAATAGTTGGGAGACCAGGAAGATTGGTCTGGAGGAAGTGGTTGGTAGGAGTTGAGATTAGTTGGGAGACTACGGCTACAGACTCGTTTGTATGGAACGATTAGTAGTAAGAGTTAAGAAATATTAGTTGGGAGACCAGAGTGGTTGGTCTGGAGGAAATGTTTGATTGGTAGTTGGGAGACCACAGATTGGTCTGGAGGGAATGATTGGTAGTAAGAGTTGAGAAATATTAGTTGGGAGACCAGAGATTTTGGTCTGGAGTGATTGGTAGGTCAGGACATTAGTTGGGAGGCCAGAAAGATTGGTCTAGAGTGATTGGTAGGAGGTCAAGACATTAGTTAGGAGACCAGAAAGATTGGTCTAGAGGGAAAGATGTAATGATAGGAAGAGCCAAGAAAAATTAGTTGTGAGACCAGAAAGATTGGTCTGGAGTGATTGGTATGAGTCAAGAAAGATTATTTGGAAAGCGAGGCAGATTGGTAGGAAGTGAAGAAAAAATTGGAGACCAGAAAAATGGTCTGGAGTGAATGGTAAAAAGTTGCGATTAGTGGCAGACCAGAAGGATTGGTCTGAAGGAATTGCTGGTAAATAGTTGGGAGACCAGAATGATTGGTCTGGAGTGATTTGTATTTAGTCAGGAAATGTTAGTCGGGAGACCAGAATGATTGGTCTGGAGTGATTGGTAGTAAGAGTTGAGAAATAGTTGGGAGATCAGAAAGATTGGTCTGAGGGAATGATGGATTGGTAGGAAGAGTTGGGAGACCACAGATTGGTCTGGAAGGTTTGATTGGTTGTAAGAGTTAAGAATATTAGTTGGAAGATCAGAAAGATTGGTCTGGAGAGTATGATTAATTGGTAGTTGAGAGATTAGTTGGGAGACCACAGATAGGTCTGGATGGAGTGATTGATAGGAAGAGCAAAAAAAAAAAAAAAAAAAAAAAAATAGGTAGGAGACCAAAAAGATTGGTCTGGGGGAAGGATACATAATGATAAGAAGAGCCAAGAAAAATTAGTTGGGAGACCTGAAACATTGGTCTGCAGTGACTGGTATGAGTCACGAAAGATTAGTGGGAAGGAAAGAGTGATTGGTAGGAAGTGAAAAAATTGGGAGACCAGAAAATTGGTCTGGAGTGATTGATAAGAAGTCGAGATTAGTGGCAGACCAGAAGGATTTGTCTGGGGGAATAATTGGTAGGAAGAGTCAAGAAATATTAGTTGGGAGACCAGAATGATTGGTCTGGAGTGATTGGTATTCAGTCAAGAATTATTAGTCGGGAGACCACAATGATTGGTCTGGAGTGATTGGTAGTAAGGGTTAAGAAAAACTAGTTGGGAGACCAGAAATATTGGTCTGGAGGAAATGATTGGTCGTAATTGATTGGCAGGAGTTGAGAGATTCGGCGGGAGACCACAGATTGGTCTGTATGGAATGATTGATAGTAAGATATAAATAGTTGGGAGACCAGGAAGATTGGTCTGGAGGAAGTGGTTGGTAGGAGCTGAGATTAGCTGGGAGACTACAGCTACAGACTGGTTTGTATGGAACGATTAGTAGTAAGAGTTAAGAAATATTAGGTGGGAGACCAGAGTGGTTGGTCTGGAGGAAATGTTTGATTGGTAGTTGGGAGACCACAGATTTGTCTGGAGGGAATGATTGGTAGTAAGAGTTGAGAAATATTAGCTGGGAGACCAGAGAGATTGGTCTGGAGTGATTGGTAGGAGGTCAAGACATTAGTTGGGAGGCCAGAAAGATTGGTCTAGAGTGATTGGTAGGAGGTCAAGACATTGGTCGGGAGACCAGAAAGATTGGTCTAGAGGGAAAGATGTGATGATAGGAGGAGCCAAGAAAAATTAGTTGTGAGACCAGAAACATTGGTCTGGAGCGATTGGTATGAGTCAAGAAAGATTATTTGGAAAGCGAGGCAGATTGGTAGGAAGTGAAGAAAAAATTGGAGACCAGAAAAATGGTCTGGAGTGAATGGTAAAAAGTTGCGATTAGTGGCAGACCAGAAGGATTGGTCTGAAGGAATTGCTGGTAAATAGTTAAATAGTTGGGAGACCAGAATGATTGGTCTGGAGTGATTTGTATTTAGTCAGGAAATATTAGTCGGGAGACCAGAATGATTGGCCTGGAGTTATTAAGAGTTGAGAAATAGTTGGGAGACCAGAATGGTTGGTCTGAAGTGATTTGTAGTAAGAGTTGAGAAATTAGTCGGGAGACTAGAAAGATTGGTCTGGAGGAAATGATTGATCGAAATTGATTGGTAGTTGAGAGATTAGGTGGGAGACCACAGACTGGTGTGTAGGGAGTAATTGGTAGTAAGAGAAATATTGGGAGACCAGAAAGATTGGTCTGGAGGAAATGATTGGTAGGAAGAGTTGGGTGACAACGGATTGGTCTGGGAGGGAATGATTGATAGTAAGAGTTAAGAATTATTAGTTGGGAGACCAGATAGATTGGTCTGGAGGAAATGACTGATTGGTAGTTGAGAGTTGGGAGACCACAGATTGGTCTGGAGGGAATGATTGGTTGTAAGAGTTACTAAATATTAGTTGGGAGACCATAAAGATTGGTTAGGAGGAAATGATTAATAGCAGTTCGGAGACCACAGATTGGTCTGGAGGGAATGATTGGTTGTAAGTTAAGAAATATTAGTTGGGAGACCAAAAGATTGGTCTTGAGGAATTGATTGGTCGAATTTGATTGGTAGGAGGAGTTGGGAGACCACAACTTGGTCTGGAGGATATGATTGATCGAACTTGGTTGGTAAGAGTAGTTGAGAAATTAGTTGGGAGACCACAGATAGGTCTGAAGGGAATGACTGATACGAAGAGTAGAAAAATATAGATGAGACCAGAAAGATTGGTCTGGAGTGATTGGTTGAGAGGGATAAAAATAGTAGCACACCATGACACCCAGGACAAGGAAATGAGACGAATATGCCTGTACTAAAATATGAAAGGACTGTCTAGGGATGGAAAACAGTAGACACTTTATATGATTAGGATACTAGTATTTAGTCCAATAACACCTAATTTGTAGTCTAAATTAACCAGGCTTAATCTAACCTAACTAACCGTAGCCTAACCTAACCTATTCTTATCGGGTATCTACTGTTTTTCACCCTCGGGACAATTCTGGCGTAGTTTAGGAGAGCTGTACTTTTGTCCTTTATTTTCCTGTCCAGTGTCATGTGTTCTGGAATGAGTGTCTGGAGATAGGACGAGAAGAAATGGTTATGTTAGTGAAATAGAAAGGTTTAGTCAAGAGAGGGAGAGAGAAATGTACTGGAATTAGTGTCAGAATATAGGAGAGTAGGAAATGGTCATGATAGTGAAATAGGAAGGTTTAGTTAGCAGAGTGATAAATTTCTGAAAGAACTGTGGAAGGTATCAATAGGAGTTTGTCTGAAACAAAGCCGGTGGACTACGGGTAGAGAGAGAAAGTGTGGGCAGAGATTGATTGGATGGAACAGGGCTTTTGCATGGAATGAACTGAAGCACCGAGATAGGATGATGAAAGAATTGGACGGGATAAACTACTAGGGAATGATCTGGAGTGAACAAGAAAGAATGGTGGGGAGAGACAGAGGATTAATCCTAGTCGAGAGAGATTTGTCAGCAGGAAGAAAGACCCCGTAAAGAGTTGTGGATGATTGTAATAGGAGTATAGTCTGAAAACAAACCCAGTGGATTACTGGTAGGGAGAAAGATTAAGTGTGGGCAGAAACTGATTGGATGTGACAGGACTCAGCATGAACTGGACGGGAGTAGGAGAATAAGAAAATAGTATGGTATAGATGACTAGGGAGTGAGAGTGAACTCGAATGGTATGGAGAGACAAGATTAGGGATGCATAATCGAGAGAGAATGTCGGCAGGAAGAAAGACCGCGTAAAAAATTGTGGAAGGCAGTAGCAGGAGTTAGTGTGAAATCTCAACCCAGTGGACTGCTGGTGGAGAGAAAGATTAAGTTTGGGCAGAGATCGGCTGGATGTGACAGTCTCGGCCTGGATAAGATGAGAGAAGGAAGAGAGGATGAGGGAAGGATAGGATGAGATAGACGACTAAGGAATGATACGGAGTGAAAGTCTACAAAGAATGATAGGAAGAGAGCGAATTAGGGAGGCATAGTCGAGAGAGGTTTGTCAGCAAGAAACAAGATCTCGTAAAAAGCTGTGGAAAGAAGTGGCAGGAATTACTCTGAAACCAACCCAGTGAACTAAAGGCAGGAAGGGATGAAGTGGGCAGAAATCGGTTTGGTGTGACAGGACATTGCAGGGAATGATGGGATAAACGACTAGGGAATGAAAGTGAACTAGAAAGAATGGTAGGGAGAGACAGAGGATTAGGGAGGCTTAGTCGAAAGCTTTGTCAGCAGGAAGAAAGACCCCGTAAAGAGTTCTGGAAGGTTTTAGTAGGAGTTATAGTTTGAAACCAACCCAGTGGACTACTGGTAGAGAGAGAGAAGTTTGGACAGAGGTTGACTGGATATGACAGGACTCTGCATAGATTATTATTATTATTTTTTTAGTGAACAGAAAGGAAACAAATTTTTAAAAATCTGTGCACCAGATTGCAGGTGTCCTCCATTCATAAAAAATTGTAACAGTTGGACTTGAACTTTTGGGGGAAACTATTTTGGGGAAATGAGTTCCAGAGAGAGTGGATGTAAGTAGAAGGAAGAGAAGATGAGGGAAGGATAGGGTGGAGTAGACGACTAGGGAATGATTGAGATGAGAGTGAAATAGAAAGAATGGTAGGGAGAGATGGAGGATTAGGGAAGGGTGGATGAGAGAGTGGACCGAGGAATTACTGAAAGTAGGAGGAACTGGACAAATTATTAGAGAGAGGGTTAGGGATAGATAAGATTAAATATACTGACAGAATCAAAGGAAATACAGTATGTTGTGATTGTTATTACCTCAGAGGTTACTAGTGTTGAAACATTGGCTTCATGTTGGTGGTGTAAGAACTGTAAGCAAATTTTGAGTATTTGCTATTCACGAATGTCGCTTAATGCCATAACATTTACTATTGATTTTTAGGAAAACTGCGTCATAACGAGTGGAAGAAGGTGGCTGAGAGCAGGTGAAGTTTTAACAAATCTGATTATTTTTTCTTCACTGCTTTGAGTTACTTGTGGTGGAAAGAACATGAATTACTAAATGCTAGCAATTCCTAAGAGTCGGAGAATGGCTTAGCATGTAAAATCGGTGCCAGTGTTTGTTTGTTTAAAAAAAAAAAAAAAAAAAAAAACGGTGTCAGTATTTAATGAGAAAGGAGGTAATATTGGTTTTATATGAACAAGGGCTTAAATTCTTAAAATTATCCTTTCACCATAGGTTATACCCTCATTGCATTTTTCATATTAACTGTTAAGCCTGTGTGTCTTGCCACCGTTCGTCGTAAATGAATTGTACTGCTGTTCCACTTATATCCTTAAATTGCTCTTATCTGTTGGTTTTAGAACATTTTCAAGATGTGTTTGGCTGTACGTTAAATATTTCCGACTAAAGTATTTTATCATTTTATGAAAACTGAAGTCATAGAAATGATTACAAGTGAAATCAAAAGATGAATTTATGAAAGATAATTTCCTTGCTTCTTCAGTTGGGTAGCAAGGCATATTGTCATAGCTCTGGGATAATGTTCTCATTAGGGTACCCAGTTATCGTAGTTATAATATTGTTCAACTCTATGACCTTTTCTGTATGGAAAATATTGGTGGCAAAAGATCTTAATTTTACGCATGTGGTGTAAGAGGAACTTAATTGCCGGATGAACGTTTGTAGTGCGTCATAATCAATCATGGCTAAGGAGTGCTGTTGCATCCCATCAGTATGTCAAGATACGACTAATCTCGAACATCAACTCAGCGACCTTGTAACTGTAGCGGAAATGTCCCTTGGTCAACAGGTCATTGACCGTGTTGGGTACATTGAGGCTGCTTATTTGCATCCCTGCACCTGGAACACCACAGTCGGGTATTATTTGTCCACATCTCATTTCCCATGGATGTGGTCACTCCACGTTTTCCCATGACTTTTCTGTCATAACAGGTTCTGCTTCTTTGAGTGCTTACAATGCACTTCTGGCTTGCTGGGGGGCTTGTCTCATATTAGCAAGTTTGTGCCACCCATAGTAAACTTCAGCTATGAAAAGATAATACTGGAGAGAAATCTACAATAGACTGTGCTGTATCCCAAGGCTTGTCTTCCGGTGCCGCTTCCCAGATCTAGTCCACTGGCTTCTGCACTTCCTCCTAAGTGTCGACGGGTGCCGCCATTGTTAACCACATTGCCCCCATTGGATGGCTGGGACCCTGAGAATTGCCCAGAACTAAAATAGTCTTTTGGGGTCTCCACCAACCCAGCTTTATCAGTGGAGATGGTGCTTCATGTTCATCTTTCCAAGCTGGGATCTTCTCCAGCTGCATGTCTCGGATTCATTGTTCTCCCTCATGAGACTGCACCTACACCAATAGGGATTATCTTTCCGAGAAAAATCTTCCCACCTCTGGTCTCAACGAGAGAGAGAGAGAAATTCTCCACGCACTCAAGAGACGAGCAAATTTATTAATATCCCACCTCTTTCATCCTGTGTGCTTTACATACCGCACACTCAAAATCAGCACTATCGTGCAGTCTACCTTAATAATATGGTGGTTCTCTGGAAAATCAGTTTTGTACTAGAAAATAAGAGTAAATGTTAGAGCAGACTTCAAAATGCCGTTACGTATATGTGTATAGGAACTGCAAGGAAAATGCAGTTGCGTTCATAGCAGTGATGAAACTACATCGCAGTAAAAATAAATCGATTAAGTGGTGCTTCTCTGGAAAATCAGTTTTATGCTAGAAAAGGGTTAATATAAGAGCAGACTTGAAAATGCCAGTTCATGTATATTTATGGGAACTGCAAGGATAATGCAGTGTAGTTCAGAGTAATGATGAAAATACATTACGGTAAATATTGTTATTAAAATATATATATGCAATATTTAAGAGCAGACCTGAAAAAGCCAGTGCATGTATGTGTATGGTATCTGCAGGGAAGATGCAGTTGAATTCAAAGTAATGATGAAAATACATTACGGTGAAAATAGTTCTTAAAATATGTATAAAGCATTTCCTCAAACTACACCATGCAACATTCGTAGATAATCATATTTCCTCTAATTACAAACAACTTATAATTCATATTTCCAACAAAGCGCATATATAATACTCTTGTACATATGCACATTCTCTGATTCTCTGACTGCAGCAATACAACACTCATACACAATACACCCAAGGGTAGGAGGGAGGAAGAATACTTCCCCAGTATCCCTGCTTGTAAGAGGCGACTAAAAGGGGCCTCTTTGCCTCCCATCTTTCTCTCCTTACTGTCTACTTCTCTGTCCTACCTCTCCTTGATATTTACGTATTTCTTCCGGCTTTAATTTCCCTCCACTATCAGGTTAGACATTTGGTTTCATGGCATGAACAGTGTAAGGTCTTGTCATTGATATTCCATATCCTTCACCTAATCAAAAATCCTCCCATTAGTTTGTGATTATTTTCTTCCGTGTCCTCCCTGCTCCTTACTATACGTTCAAATAACAGTGCCATGTGAGCTTTGCTATCTAGCACTTGGATTTCATTCACTCATACACAGTACATTAATATTTCCTCAAACTACAATAAGGAACGCTGATACATATTTCCTTTAACTCCACCAAACATTCCTAAATATTCTCTAACAACACTCGTAATTAAACGTATCCTCCAACCATGCCAAGTAGAACTCAAATAACATTTCTAATTACACCTAACAGCATTCATGCATAAATATTTTCTAACCACGAAACAGCACTCACGTTTCTTAAAAGTACAAACACTAAATATAATCCTCTAAGTACACCAACAACACTCATACTTAAATCTATCCTCTATGCCAAGTAACACTCATGATTTTCTTCTAATTACACTGAACATCAGTGATGCATAAGTATTTCCTCTATGCCAAACAACACTCATACTCGTACATAAACAATTTCTGTAGCTGCACTAAGCAATACTCGTACACGATATTTTTTCAAATTCCACTAAAAGACAATCTATCTGTAGTTAGACGCCATGATCCCGTAAGGGTTGGCCACAAACTAAATCGCCTACATATCGCCCTGTCACCTGACATTTTGCTGCTCCTCCCCCTCCCCCTCTCATACCTCTCCATTTCATCCCTCTATCTCATCCTCGGTCCCCCTGCCACCTCACTCGTACACCCTTCTCGTTAGTTGCACTTTCCATCATTTCCACATGTCCAAACTACCTCAGTGTATTTCTCCTAATTCTCATCACATCCACACCACAACGCTTCTTCACTGCCTCATTTGTCAATCTGTTTCTCCATGTAACTCCTCATGCACTTCTCAAATAATCATTTCCACTGCTCTCACTCATGACTTGTGTCCTTTCAGCAAGGTCCAAGGATCGCTTCCATACATCAGAGTTCATGCAGCGACCTTTTTACATCCATGTTCACTTCCTTATTTCTTATCACTTCTTTCAAAGAACGAGCAACCGTTCTTCCCTGTCGATCTCTTTCAAGCACGTCATCCTGTAAAATTCCATCCTTACTCATGACACTACCCAAGTATTTACATGTACTCACATTCTCCATTTCCTCATCATCCAACCTTACTGTGCATTCAGCGACTTCATTCTTCTCGAAGACAGCAACTTTACTCTTCCTTATATTCACCTTTAGATTCCGTTTCTTACACGCACTCCTACACTCCTTCATCAAGCCTTGCAGTTACCCTCCGTCTGTACTGAATACGGTTCCATCAGCAAACAACAGAACAGGAAGTTTCCAGACGCTGCCTTCTCATTAGGGCCACTTTAACATCCGCTGCCCAACCTTCTGTGTTTTATAACCCGGTCGTACCTACTTCCAATCCCCTAGAAGTCGACCTTCCTCCAGGCCAATTTGCACATCCTCCATATCCATGCTACTACTAATTTTCCTCAGTGCATCAGCATTTCACTACGCACTTCATCAATTCTTGGGGCTTTCCTTACTGAAAGACACGTGTACATAAGGATTCCTCCTAACTTCACAAAACGTTAAAAAAATTTGAGTGAAACAAGAGACTAGCATAAACGAACACAGGAAGAAAATAAATGAAAGCATGAGGTGAATTATTGAGGACTTGAAGTTAGGAAGAGGAAGAATGGGAGAAGTATTGACAGTGATTGTGAATTGAAAGGATTAGTAGGGCGAGAGAAAGAGCTGTGTGTGGAGGAAAGGACAACGAGGATAGGGAGATAGTGTTTAGACTGAGCAAGAATTTGTTGCGTGAAATAAATTTTATGGATTGTTTGGGATATTGGACAAAGGACGTGGTTAGGAGTGAGAAGAATGACAAGATATATTGGCACAGAGTGGTTGGGATGGAATGGACTGTTGATAAGTTTGTATTGAGTGAGGACTGGTGAGGGCGTGTTAAGTATAGGGCACTAGAGAAGTTGTTATGCCAGGAGACAGAGTGACTAGAATAATTGATACTGATGTCAGGAGAGACACTAAAATGATTGACATTTAATGTCAGGAGAAAGACTAGAATGAATGAAGTTCATATCAGGTGAAGGAGAGAAGAGAATGAATGAAATGATACGAGATGTTGCTATTCAAATTTGTCCAGAGACTGGAATAATTGACATTGATATGTCGAGAGAGAGAGACGAGTGATTGAAATGGATGTGCCAGGAGAGAGAGGGAGAAAGTCTAGAATGACTGAAATTGATGTCAGAAGAGAGACTGGAATGATTGGTCAGGAGAAGGAAATGATAGAAATGATAAGAGATGTTGCTATTAAAATTCATCCAGAGACTGGAATAATTGATATTGATATGTCGAGAGAGAGACGAGTGATTGAAATGGATGTGTCAGGAGACAGAGGGAGAAAGTCTAGAATGACTGAAATTGATGTCAGAAGAGAGGCTGGAATGATTGATATTGATATGTCGAGAGAGAGAGACGAGTGATTGAAATGGATGTGTCAGGAGACAGAGGGAGAAAGTCTAGAATGACTGAAATTGATGTCAGAAGAGAGGCTGGAATGATTGGTCAGGAGATAATAGGGAAGGATTAATTTGAAGAAGATGAACGAAAGGTTGGAAGAGAGAACCAGGTATAGCTTGTACAGAGTATAAATAGAGAGCTGAAAGATGCCTGAGGAGCACCCCTCATCATGGTGCAAAACCAGGTAGAAGGGGTCGGGTTGGGTTTGGGTGGTGCTGCTGTGGTGTGAACGTTCTTGGGTTGGGGATCAGCAGGTTGGAATGGGTTCTCGATTGTCCGCTTGAGTGGAAGGGGTCGTTCTGAGCACCGTGTAACCATTTGGGATAAATGGGAAAGGTTCAACTCTGACCCCGTGGAACCTGCGAGGTGGAAACCCCCTGGGTTGCTCACTCCACTTTCCTGCTGTGATCCACCCTGAACTGATCTCCCAGTTGTTCTACTCTCCTTCTTGGGGTTTATTCTTAAGGAGGACCCCAATGAATCCCATCCCCCCTACTTCGGGTTTACCCTGAAGTAGGCTCCTGTACTTTAGGTTTACTCTGAAGTAGAGTTCCCTCGGCAGGTTATCTGTATAAGGATTGTTTAGTCGAGAGCAATGGAACTTTCAGGAGAGAAGAAGGGTATGGAAGGTAGAGAGCAGGGTTGGGGTCTATTCATTTTTGTCAATTCAAATAAATTCCAGTTCAGAATAAACTCTGAATTAATTCCAATTCATTTCATTCGTTAAAAAAAAAAAAAAAAATCAGTTCCAATTCAGTTCATTATGGCCGATATTTCATTCAGTTAAATTTTTTTCAATTCAAAATCAGTTTTTATCTACCCAGTACCATTAATCTAATGGGAAGTAATAAAAATGAGGTTTCAAATTAACATCTTTATTTATTATCAGAAATGCTCTACCACACAAACCAATTACATTCTTTACCAACTAAAAATTCGAATTGTTTTAATTCCTTGTATTAGTAAACAAAACAAGAATGAGTCCAAGATACTGAGGATTGCATCTGTAAATATTAAATAAATTTATTTGAAACACATGAATTATGCAGGAAATAGTTTCTCAATTGTGAAAATTAATATAAATAAGTTACTTGATATATTTTTAACATTTTGTGATGGCAAACTGTATTTTACTGTTTATTTGAGTATACTGTAAGATAATTACTGTACAATAATGATTCGCATATTACAGTATAAACTACTATTTTATCAATTCAGTCATCAGTTCATATCAACTCATTGATCTTAATTCCAATACAGTTCAGTTATTTTTAATTTTATAATTTTCTCAATTCCAATTCACAGTTTTTTAAAATCAATTCCAATTCAATTCTAGTCCAGTTCATAATTGACTCCAGCCCTGGTAGAGAGGATTGGTTGGTCTGATAAAAGAGTAATTGGGCAGAAGAGAGTGGAACGTATAGTTATGAGAATAGAGAAGGAGAGTATGGACGACAGAGGTGGACGATTGAGAGAGACTGTATTGGTCATGAAAGAACGTTTGGACAGGAAGGAAGGAAAGGTACAGTTAACATGTGAAGACAGAAGTGACAGACCAGGAGGAGAGATTCTAAAGCAGGATGCAAAGGATTGTTTTGGAGAGTGAGAGGATGCAGGAATGTTTGGTAGGGAGACAAGACGGGTAAAACTGGTAGTGTTCGATGTGCAAAAGGATTTGGTTGGAAGAGATTAGGAGCTTTGGTCATAGTAAGGTCTGCAAGGATAGGAGAGAGCATCAATTGGATTGGGCAAAGCATGACTGAGAGGAAGAGAACGAGAGATCTGTGTGATACAGATCGTTACAAATAGACATAAATTGCAGATTGTATGCATAGTTTGTGAGATATTAAAATGAAAAATGCCAGTACACCCAGATGTTGGGGAGCCAAACCACGTCAAAAGCTGATGTGGACAGTGAAAAGGTAGTGACTAGAAATGCAGAAGATACAGTACATGTAAATGTTAGGTTACACCGAATTATCTCATTTATAAAGGCTTCAACATGCTTTCATGTGTTGGCCTTGGTCTCGTAATGGCGACTCTCCACCCTGCTCGGTCTCTGGCAGCTTCCCGGCTCAGTCACACTCTGTGGCCTCGTCCCAGGTCTTTTTCCCTCTCCCTTTTGGAACACTATCCCGAACGTTCACACTTCTCACTTTTCGCACCCAGCTGTCATCCTTCATCCTCTCCACATGCCAAAACGATTTCAATCTATCCCTATTCATTACAACACCAATACATTCCAGCCCCATCCTTCCTCTCAGCTCATCAATCGTGAACCTAGTCCCCCGTCTCATATTCAGATACTACGCATCCATCTAATCATTGTCATTGCTGTACGTTTGGGCCTACAGATATCCTCATCCTTTATTACCCAGGTCTCATTTCCAGACAGCATTAGGCTACAGTCCTAATCCTAACACAGGCTGCATACAAAGATCCCTGAGCACAAAGGGAGAGCCCTCAGTGTCAGGAGAGGCAACATCTCCCTGAACTTCCTCCAACCACTTCTTACGCTAGCCACAGAGCTAGTTCTAGCCCTACATCCAGCACGTAACATGTCTCCCAAATAACAAAACTCTTACACCCGAGACTCACCAGCAAGATCAATCCTTTCACGCGTGACATCTCTTGACGCTGTCTCCAGCACACCGCACACACGAAATCAGCATTTTCTCGTAGTCTACCCTTAACACCACTACATATTTTATGCATCCACTTATCCCAAATACTCCACAAGATGGAGTTACATAATTATAGGAAATAAGTGTAAATCAGTACAAACAGTGTAAGAAAGGAGCCGGTTGTGGTGAAGTAAGTGTATGTTTGATGCCTGTGTGTGCAGAAACTGAAGTGCAAATAAATGTAAATATGAGAGTAAATTAATATGAATACAGTGTTTAGAAAAAGATGCTCGTAATTGGGCAGTAAGTGTAGCTTCCATGTGCAGAACCTGGACATTGACCAGAAGTGCAGAAGATATTTAAGTAATAAGTGTAAATAAAGGCGAGTTACTCTCAGGGTAAATATAGTGAAAGAAAGAACTCTTGTGCAAAAAAGTTGCTTTATAGGTGCTTCTGTATAAAAATTTATTGTTGCGTTAGCTCAGGCTAAAAGTGAACATTAATGTAAACATTATGCTAAGGCTAAAAAAAAATCGTTGAAAATGAATGTTTTACAGTGAATAAGGCTAGAAAATAAGCTAAAGTGCAAGTTCCTCGTTAAATAAACGTGTGAAAGAAGTGCATGATCAGGGATTTGGCACCCCTTTTTAACGTGACAACGTTCGGATTGACTATCGGATACGTTTATGTGAAACTACAGAATGCGGTGAAAGTTTTTTGGCTTATCAGATAGAGCCAGGATTCCTGGGGCTTGAATGATGAGTGAATGAAAGCGTGACCCATTGGATTAGGCAAACTTTGGCTGTCTGGACGTTGCTACTGTTCACCCTGCCCTAGGGTGGGAAAGGAGGTCCGGATGATGATGATGTGTAGCTTCCATGTGCAGAACTTGGACATCGACTAGAAATGCAGAAAATATGTACACATTAAGTGGAAATAAAGGAGAGTTATTGTCAGTGTAACTGTAGTGAAAGAAAGGACCCTCCTGTGGAAAAAATTTGAAATATACCGGTAGGTGCTTATGTATGGAAATAGTGTTGTGTAACTTCAAGCTAAAAGGTAAATATTAAAGTGAAAATTGTGCTAAATGAAGCTAGAAAAAAAAAATCGTGAAATTGTTACATTCCATAAGGCTATAAAATAAACTAAAGTGTAAGTGTCTGGTGAAGTAATCTTAGAAAATAAGCTAAAATTTCAGGCATGAAACGCAGTGTTCCATTTACGTTGAAATAAGGGCAAAGAAGTGCTTCTGTGTTGAAATTCAATGCAGGGGGAAAAAAATGAAAAGACCAATTAGTGTGGGAGGGGGATGAATGCGCGGAAAGTGCAGTTAACTTTGTGGTAAGGATGGTGTTGATACATTACAAGAAAAATTAAGTCTTCAGTATAAGAATATTTGCTGAAGTACGCCAAGTAACGCTCGTTGATAAATATATCCGCTAAAAAGAGAGAGAGAGAGAGAGAGAGAGAGAACAAGGCTAATAAGAGTGGGAAGAGAGACTGGTTGGAAGGAGAATACAAGAAAAAAAAAATACATAAAGGTAAGAGATGGATTCGCAGCTGGAGATTTGGAGAGAGGAGTTCGGAAAGTATTGTGGTGGTTAACTGAAAGGATTAGTAATGAGAGAGTGAGAGAAAGGCATATGTGGTAAAAAGGACAGTATTAGGGAGTATTTGGGAGATAAGAGATCAGATTAAGCACAGATGGATTGAGATCGAGAATAATTTTGTACTGAATGGTTGAGAGCTAAGACAGAACAAGTTAGCTAGGAGAGTGACTATATCTGTCTATTGCCAGACGCCTTAATCCCATAAGGGGTGGCCACAAACAAATCGCCTCCATGTCTCCCTGTCCCCCGCCATATCATTGCCCTGCTCTCAGCTGACACCCCCCTCTCTCATATACCATTCCACTCCATCCCTCCATCTCATACTTGGCCTCCTCCTCACTCACAGACACTTTCCTCATCGGTCTCTCACTCTCCATCCTCTCCACATGGCTAAACCACCTTAATGTGTTTCTCCTAACGCTTCCTGTCACATCCACACCACAACACTCCCTCATTTCCTAATTTGTCAGTCTCTCACCATGTGACTCCACATGCTACTCTCAAGTAACTCATTTCCACGGCTCTCATTCTTGACTTCTGTCCCTCCAACAAGGTCCAAGCTTTACTTCCATATGTTAGAGTTGGCATCACAATACTGTCATGTAGTAACTATTTCACTTCCATGCTCACTTCCCTGTTTCTTATCACTGCTTTCAAGGAACCGGCAACCTATTTTTCCTTGTTGTACCCTTTCAACACTTCACCCTCTAAACTTCCATCCTCATTCATCATACTTCCCAAGTACTTAAAGGCACTCACATTTTCCATTTCCTCCTCATCCAGCCTCACTGACTTCACTTCTCTCGAAGACCATAACTTTACGCTTCCCTACATTCACCTCTATAGATTCCGTTTCTTACACACACTCCCAAACTCCTCCACCAAGCCTTGCAGATCCCCTTCGTCTCCACTTAACAACACAGTATCATCTGCAAACAACAGTACAGGGAATTTCCAAACACTGCCCTCTCTCACTATGGCCGCTCCAACATCGACTGCCCTACCTTGTATCTCCTTTTTAACCTAATCCATTTACAGATTGAACAGCCACGGAGATGACACATCCTTGCTTCAATCCAACCTGCAAATAGAAGAATTCACTCAGTTCACTATCTACACGCACTGCAGCCTTAGCACCCTCATACATACTCTTCACGGCCTTCAACAACTTCCCATGTACTCCATGTATACTTAATACTTTCCACAATCCTTGTCTGTCCACCGTATCATATGCTTTCTCCAAATCCATGAAGGCCTTATACAACTTCTTTCCCTTCTCTAGCAACTTTTCCACTAAAGATCTAAGAACGAATATCAGATCTACACAACCTCTTCCCTTCCTAAAACCTCCCTGTTCTTCTCCAACTAATTCTTCTATTTCCCTAACTCTGTCAATAAGTATCCTACCAAATACTTTCGCTATTACACTAAGAAGACAAATGCTCCTATGATTACCACACACTTCTTTTTCCCCTTTTCACAATTTCCATCATACTGATCTCTTCCTTTCTTCTCACATCCCTCCTTCTCCCAGCCACTTAGCCTACACCTGCATTACTTTCATTTTCCATGTTCAACAATACCTTAAAGTGTTCTCTCCATTTGCTCCCCTTTTTCCACTAGTTATCTACCATTTTTATCTTTCACTCCCCAACTAACTTCTTTGGCACCCTGTCTAACTCTCTTTACCTCTTTCCAGAACATTTTCTTACATTCCCTCCACTTTACACTCAAATTCCTTCCAAATTCCTCATCCACTCTCTTCTTACTTTCTCTTACTAATCTTTTCACCACTCTTACTCACTTCATATAACTGTCTTTTCTTTCTCTCAGCTTCTTCCACGCCCCTGTTTCTCATCCACTCACTATTTCTTCTTTTGTGCCACAGCCTTTCTCACCTCTTCATTCCACCATGCTGTTTCCTGCACTCCCCTTTCGTCTTCTCTTCACCCCATACACCACCTCACATGCTGTACAGATTTCTTCCGTGAGTATCTTGCACACACCTTCCACGTCCCTTATCTGCTCCAATCCATATTTACCCGATCGCTTCTCCACTTCCCTCGTATATTCTGCCTTTTTTCCATCCTCTTATAACCTTTCTACCCTCCTTGTATGAATTACTTCCTCCTATCCTTCCTTTCTTCTATTTCTCCATTTCATTTGGACTTTGATTACACCAAGTGATGGTCAGAAAGTCCACTCTCCCAGCCTCTATATACTCTTGTATCCATTACACACCTCATCCTTTCATCCACACACAATCAATCATTGCCTTTCTTTCATTCAGAGTGACAACAAAGGAGTTATTATTTTGGAGAAATTGAGAGGAAGGATGGATTGCTGGGTGGAAGAGAAGAGAGGATGACTCAAGAATGATTGTTTGGGAGTATGCGAAAGGAATGATGGATTGGTTAGATGAAAGAAAGGATAATGACGTAGGAATGAATGTTTGAGAGTAAAGACAGGATTTTTGTTAGATGGAAGGAGGGTAATGACTCGGGAGTGATTGGGAGTAAATGAGAGAGTATATATTGGTTAGACGGAGAAGATGAATGATTGTTTGGTAGAAAGTGAAGAAGAATGGGTTAGTTTGGTTAAGTGGAAGAGAGGATAATGACATAATAATGATTGGGAAAACGTGAGAGGAACGATGGATTGCTAAGATGGAAGAGGATTCTGTAAGAATTGGTTGCCCCAAAATTGAGGCAGTAAGTGATTTGAATGTATTGAAAGGTAGGCGAGTTTGTCTTGAGTGAGGATAGGAAGGAAATTGGTTAGTAGAGAATGTAAATTTTCACGAAGAGATACTAAATTGATTGGTTGGGAGATAGACTGGAGAATGGTTAATTGGAGATGAATGAGTGGCTGATAAAGATTGGTTCGGAGATAGAGAGCTGAAGGCTGAGGAGCATCCCTCATCAGGGTGCAAAACCAAGGTAGAAAGGGGTGGATTGGGTTCGAGTGGTGCTGCTGTGGGGTGAAAGTTCTCTGGTTGGGGATCAGCAGGTTGGAGTGGGTTCTCGATTGTCCGCTTGAGCGGAAGGAGTCGTTCTGAGTACCGTGTAACCATTAGGGATAAATGGAAAAGGTTCGACTATGACCCCGT
This sequence comes from Coenobita brevimanus, assembly GCF_032717465.1. Classification (NCBI taxonomy): domain Eukaryota; kingdom Metazoa; phylum Arthropoda; class Malacostraca; order Decapoda; family Coenobitidae; genus Coenobita; species Coenobita brevimanus. The sequence goes on from NC_137055.1 coordinate 36,940,097, forward strand.
GGAACCTGCGAGGTGGAAACTCTCTGGGTTGCTCGCTTCACTTTCCTGCTGTGATCCACGCTGAACTGATCTCCCAGTTGTTCTACCCATCTTCTTTGGGTGTACCCCAAAGTAGGGTCCCAGTCGTTTTCCCCACTACATCGGGTTTATCCTGAAGTAGACTCCTGTGCTTCAGGTTTACCCTGAAGTAAGAGTTCCCTCAGCAGATTCGATGTTAACTGTTTAATGGAGAGAAATAAGTTTATTTTGTCTTAGTGCAGGAAGGTATGGAAGTGGAGATGATCGATTGAGAAAGGATTGATTGGTTGGTTGAGAGAATGATTGAGCAAGAGAATTGGAAGATATAGTCATGATAAAAGAGAAGGAGGGTATGGAAAGGAAAAAATGCTTGATTGGGAGAGGAATGGTGGAAGGTATGGTCATGTGAGGAGGCTGGCAAAAGATAAGTATGGAGGGAGAGGAATGATTGGTTGGTTGAGAGTAATTGAGCAAGAGAACTTGAAGATGTGATCATGAAAAAAGAGAGGGAGAGTATGGAAAGTAGAAATGCTTGACTGGGAGAGGAATACTGAAAGGTAGGGTCATGTGAGAAGACTGGGAAAAGATAAGTCGGGAGGGAGAGTGATTGAGAGGATCTTTTTTGACGATAAGAGAATACTGGAGGAATTAGTAGCTAGACGATGAGAAAACTTGGCTGTGAATGAAGTACAGAAGGCTGTGGTCGAGAGAAGTGATCAGGTAAGTGTGATTGGAAGCTACGGTGAAAAGAGGACTGTGCAAGGGGTGGTTAGGACAGATTGGACTTGGACAAAGGTAGACAGTGTGTTGATACAGATTTTGAAATTAGGCGGAGGTGGCCCATAGGATGCAAATCTTGTGAGACAACAGATTTTAAAGTGAACATAGAGAATGAAAGTAATGCGGGTGTAGGTGGCTGGTGAATGGCTGGGAGACGGAGGGATGTAAGAAGAGAGGAAGAAATCAGTAGGGTGGAAGTTGTGGAAACAATGAAGAAAGTTAAAATGGGGAAAGCCCCAGGAACTGATGGAGTGTGTGGTGAAATGCTGAAGCATGAGGGAGAGATAGTAGTAGAGTGGATGTGGAAGATGCAGATTGGACTGTGAGGAATGTAGAGTCTCGGAGGATTGGAAGTCAGGTATAATTATTCCCCTATACAAAGGAAAAGGGGGAAAAAAAAGTGTGTGGTAATCATAGAGGAATTTGTCTTCATAGTGTAATAGGAATAGTATATGATAGGATACTTATTGACAGAGTTTAGGGAAATAGAAGAATTAGCTGGAGAAGAACAGGGAGGTTTTAGGAAGGGGAGAGGTTGTGTAGATCTGATATTCATTCTTAGATCTTTAGTGGAAAAGTTTCTAGAGAAGGGAAATAAGTTGTATGCACCCTTCATGGATTTGGAGAAAGCATATGACAGGGTGGACAGACAAGGATTGTGGAAAGTATTAAGTATACATGGGGTGGATGGGAAGTTGTTGATGGCCGTGGAGAGTATGTATGAGGGTGCTAAGGCTGCAGTGCGTGTAGATAGTGAACTGAGTGGATTTTTCTGTTTGAAGGTCGGATTGAAACGGATGTGTTATGTCTCCATGGTTCAATCTGTATATGGATGGGGTTAAGAAAGAGAGACAAGGTAGGGCAATTGTTGGAACGGCCCTAGTGAGAGAGGGCAGTGTTTGGAAACTTCCTGTACTGTTGTTTGCAGATGATACTGTGTTGTTTAGTGAAGACGAAGGGGAGCTGCAAGACTTGGTGGAGGAGTTTGGGAGTGTGTGTAAGAAACGGAATCTGAAGGTGACTGTAGAGAAGAGTAAAGTGATGGTCTTCGAGAGAAGTGAAGTCAGTGAATGTACAGTTAGGTTGGTTGAGGAGGAAATGGAAAATGTGAGTGCGTTTAAGTACTTGGGAAGTGTGATGCGTAAGGATGGAAGTTTAGAGGGTGAAGTGCTTGAAAGGGTAAAACAAGGAAGAAAAGTTGCGGGTTCCTTGGAAGCAGTGATAAGAACAGGGAAGTGAACATGGAAGTGAAAAAGTTACTACATGACAGTATTGTGATACCAACTCTAACATATAGAATTGAAGCTTGGACCTTGTTGGAGGGACAGAAGTCAGGAGTGAGAGCCGTGGAAATTAGTTATTTGAGAGGAGTATGTGGAGTCATATGGAGAGACACTGACAAATGAGGAAGTGAAGGAGCGTTGTGGTGTGAATGTGATAGGAAACGTTAGGAGAAACACATTGAGGTGGTTTGGCCATATGGAGAGTGAGAGACTGACGAGGAGAATGTATGCGAGTGAGGTGGGGGAGGGGGATGCCAAGGATGAGATGGAGGGATGGAGTGATGTATATGAGAAAGGGGGGTTTGAGCTGGGAGCAGGGCAGTGAAATAACTGGGGACGGCGACAGGGAGGCGATTTGTTTGTGGCCACCCCTTACGGGATTAAAGTCTGGCAATAGGTGGACAGAAATGGGACACTACCCCCAGGTGGTGCAGTTGGCTAAACATGACGAAAGCTGACGTGGAAATGCGAAAAGCAAGACTGACTATAAATGAAAAAAAAGTTAGTGTTAGAATAAACGTAGAAAAAGTGAATCAGTTTAAGTACAATGAAGGAGCCATTATGGGTACAGTAAGTATGTGTATAGTGCTGTTTTGTGCAGAAACTAAAATGGAAGCAAAATAAGGAAAACTGTCACTGAGTATGAATATATTTTTAATAATGGAGCCATAAGCGATGCATTACGTGTAGATATGGTGCTCCAATATGCAGATCGTTGACCGACTAGGAATGGAGCAAATGTGTAAGTGTTATGTGTAAATAAAGAACAATTATTGGCAAGTGTAAATATAGCACAAGAAAGGACCTACCAGTGTAGATAAAGTTTGAGTATGATGCTTCCTTATGGAAATTACTATATTAAAGCTAGTAACCAACCTTATAGTGAAAGTGTTGCGTTAAATGAGGCTAGAAAACAAATGTCAAATTGAAAGTTTTATGCTGAAAGACTGGAAAATAAGTTGAAGTGTGTTATGTTGAATAAAGTTAGACAAAAAGTTAAGGTGTGAATTATATTAAGCGGGTATCACTCGGGGACCCAAGGACGTCGTGTGGAGAACAGAATGGACGTCCAAGCTCTGCCTTCCCTAGCTAGAAAATGAGTGACTGTGAAAAATGAAAATGCCGATGTTTTATTGTGTTGAAATAGTGTAAGTAAGGTGCTCCTCTATGGAGGTTCGTGTTTTGTTAAAAATTGAATAATGGTTGTATGCATAACCGAAAATATGGGGACCTTGAGTCGCACTCGACGCTAGTCGGTATGCATAAACAAGATGTGGAGTTCATGATGCCACATATCTGTGATCCTGAAATGCCACAACTGTGGAAAAGATGTGACGCTCAAGAAGGTGTTTTTACAATCGTTTTCTGATACAGTGGTAAGTTACGCATCTTAAAATCATCACAATTGTGGCTGCATACAGACAAACTGTGGAATCCACTCGCGGAGTGCGCCTATTGCACAGTATGTGGAGTGCCACAATAGTTGTTTGAGCATGCCATTATAAGAGGCAGATCTGAAAATGCCACTTTCATTGATTGCGAACTGCAGGGACAATGCAGTTGAGTTTGTGGTAGTGGAATCCAGTTGTGGAGTGTGCCAGTTGCACAGTAAAATGAAATGCCACAATAATTAAGCGTGCCACCATAAGAGACCTCGGAAAATACCACTTTCACTGGGAACTGCAGGGAAAATGCAATTCAGTGCGTGGTAGTGATTGTTTAAATAAGTTACAGTAAATTGTTTAAACATAGCCTACTGTAGATATTTCCTCTTATTAACCAGAATAAGTTATATAAATATTTCCAGGTATAAAAACAACAGGTGTAAATAAATATTTCCTCTAACATCCGCCTTGGTCCTGCATCATCGTTGAAGATACTTGCGGTTTCACTCTCTCAGGATTTATCTTGGAAAGATCACATTACATCT